>NW_007193831.1:7995-23339 GCF_000164805.1 Carlito syrichta
GGGAGGGAGGGAGGAAGGAAGGAAGAAGGAAAGAAAGAAAAAAAGAAAGAAATCCATTCTCTTGCAAACCTGTCCTCAGTCTTTTCCACCCAGCCCCCCACATGTGAGTGTCCCCCTAACTAGGCACCTTCCAGGCCTAACCAACACCCTGGTGGCTTCCCCCACTTTGGTCCAGGAGTTCCCAGGCTCCCTAGCCGTGTTTTTGCCAGCTCTTTTCTCTGAGGTGCCCCAGACAGGCTGACCCTATGACTCGGCAACGAGGACCTTCTGCCAAGAAAGACCAGGGACAAATCCCTTACCCAGGAACAGTTCTTCCTCTGAAATCCCATTTTTCCTGATCTAAAGTCAGTCACACTGCGAACACACCACATGCAGTTTAGAATCTATGTACGTTTCGGATGATTTTGGAGACAGGGTCTGAGTCTAACACCCAGCCTGGTGCCCATGGTCATGACCGTCATTCATTGCCAGGCTCAAAATCATGGGTTCCATTGATCCTCTTGCCTCAGCCTCTGGAATGGACAGTACGATGGGCGCCTCAACCCCAGAACCCCTGTTTAGATAGGTGAGGAGACATGGTCTCCCTGCATGGCATGGGCTGACCTTGGCCTCCTGTGCTCCAGACACCCTCCCACCTCGGCCTCCCAGAGTGCTGGGATTCCAGGCATGGGCTGCCTTCCCAGGCCTTCTGGCTTGTTTTTGATGAAGATGGAGGCCAGGTTTGGGGGCTCGTACTCATTATCCCAGGGTTTTGGGAGGCCAGGTCAGCAGCCAGCCTGAACCCATGGACCAAGAAGCACACAGGCAACTTGGCGAGATCCCTTCTCAACATTCCATCCCAAATGAGCCAGACGTGGTGGCACACGGCTGTCATTCTGGCTCCTCAGAAGGCTGGTGAAAGACTCACCGGATCCTGGCAGGCCGAGGTGGCAGTTGCTGGGAGCAAGCCACCATCCTAAACCCTGGGCAAAAGAGTGAGACTCCAACTCAAAGAAAAAAAGAAAAAGGGAAAGAAAAGAAAAGCATACATTTGTGTATGGAGTTGGGATCATTGGGAACAGACAGATCATTTGGAAAGGAGGTCCCAGTCTTGGGCTTAGAATTACCAGAAGATGGTGGATTGGCAGACAAAGGACTGTGGGTTTAGGAGGCTGAGGTAGGGGACTTCTGCAGCCTGGGAGTTCAAGACCAGCCTGGGCCAAGTAGCGAGACCTAATTGCTCCCCAGAACACAAGCAATGGAGTCACACCTGGTGGCACATGCAATCCCAGCTACACGGGATGCAGTGGCCTCCATCACAGGATGTGCCTTTGTGTCACCCCCACCAACAGCACATGTGAGTACAGGCCGGGCACCACGGCTCACGGCTGTCAGTCCCGGGAGCTGGGAGCCTGAGGTGGGAGGTTGCCTAAGTCCCCAGGCTCAGAGACCAGCCCAGGCAGTTTGGCCAGACTTTGTCTTGGCGAGACGGTGCCAAAATTGAGTCAGGCATGGTGGCCCCCAGAGTCCAGGCTGCTCGGGGGCCAAGGCAGGAGGACCGCCTCAGCCCAGCAGGTCGAGGCCCCAGAAGTCACGATCCTGCTGTTGTGCCCCAGCCCAACCTATGGAGAATCTGGAGACAAAAAAGACGCCAACGTGTGTCATGACGGGTGCCCATGGCTCCCCAGGGAAAGGTCTGCATGGTCGTGGGATGATGGAGTGATTGTGAGAGAAAAGAGCCTTCCCCACACCCAAAGGAGGCAAACCGGTGGCCAGAACCTGGGTTGGCCATGGCATTGCCAGACCTTGATTGCTCTATGCCTGATTGCCGCCCTAACTCAGATCAGTCTGTTCCATGAGCTCACACGTGTCTTTGCCGTAGGGCACAAGTGCGGAGGGTGGAGGCAGGCCTTCTGGGATGCGTGGCCAAAGGCAAAGGATGTATGTGCCTGGAGACCAACTTTGAAACTGCCAGCGAATGACAGGCAAGAAAGTGCCCTTTTCCCTCACATCCCTGAGGGTGACTACTCATGCTGAGTGTCAGGAGTGGTGGTGGTGGCAGTGGTAGTCATTTTTGGAAGTTGAAATCCTGCTCTGTCATCCAGGCCTTAGTGCAGGCACATGCTCAGGGACACTGTGGACTCCACCTGCCGGGCTCAGGTGATCCTCCTGCCTCAGCTCAAGCAGTGGCTGAAACCACAGGCCTGCGCCAGCATGCCTGGGGAATTTTTGGATTTATTTTTGATGGCCGAGATGAGGTCTCACCCCATGTCCCGGGCTTGTGTCAAATCTGCAGGCTCAGACCATCCACTCCCCTGCACCTCTGAAGGACCAGGATGCCTGGCTAAGACCCTGAAACAGACCTGTTGTGGTGGTGATCGTGGTGGTTGGTATTATTCTGAGTTGTATTCCCACTCTGTCACCGAGCTTGGAGCACAGGGGACCGCTCTCAACCACTGCACCCTCCATCGGTCTGACTCTGTTCATCCACCCACAGCAGCCTCCCAAGTGGCCAGAACGAAAGACCTGTAACACGAAGCCCGGATCATTTTTTTTTTTTTGTCTTCTGGTAGAGACGAGGTCTGGGCAAGTTGTCCGGACTGGTCTTGAACCTGGGGGCTCAGTCCACAGCCTCCAGAGCACCGGGATGACAGACGTGAGCCCCTGCATCCAGCCTCCATACCACCGTTGGGATCCCACAGTGAAGTCTGCTCCCTACCAACGAACTGTGTCCCCGGAAAGGGCAGCTGGTGTAGCCCACTGGGCCCTCTGCTGAGGGAGCACCTGGTGCATCGGCGTGTCTCTGCCAGGGTTCCTACCCTTCCTTCTGCCTTGTTCCTCATAGTGGACCTGCTCCCTCCTCCCAGGGTCTGCCTTGGGGAAAGGAATGGCATGACACTCAAACCTTTGGGGTAGGCAGGGATGGCCGGTTGACTAACGCATGTCTCTGCAGCCTTCAAGGAGGCTGAGACGGGAAGATGGTCAGAGCCTGGGAGCTCCAGACCAGCTGGACACCATGACAAGCTCCCATGCTGACCTCCAAGCAAAATCCAGAAAACCTTGTGTGAGTATAAGCCTTGGTGGGAGGATTGCCTCCAGCCCAGAGTTCAAGACCAGGCAGCAGACCAGGATATCAATCAAATGGAAAGTCTGTGATTGCTGGAGTTTGGGAGACCGAGGCCAAGAGGTTGACCCAAATTGGGCAGTTTGAGAGCAGTCTGGGCAACCTAGTGAGGAAAGAAAAGTAAGAAAGAAAGAAAGAAAGAAAGAAAGAAAGAAAGAAAGAAAGAAAGAAAGAAAGAAAGAAAGAAAGAAAAAGAAAGAAAGAAAGGTAGAAAGAAAGTAAAGATAGAAAGACAGAAAAAAATCCATTCTTCTGCAAAACTTCTGCCCTCAGTCCTTCATCACCAGCCCACCCAAATGTGATGGTCCCCCAAGCTCGGCACCTTTCAACAACAACCCCCCCATGTCTGCTCCCACTTTGGTGTAGCAGTTCCCAAGGCTCCCTGGCCTCGTTCCTGCTGACTCTCCTCTCCGAGGTGTGGAATGTGCCTCAGGCAGGCTGACCGTCTGACTCAGCAACAAGGACCTTCCACCAAGGTAGGCGAGTGACACATCTTTCACCCAGGGACATTTCTTCCCCCCAATCCCATTTTTCCTGGATCTAAAGACAGTTGTCCTGTGAACACACCACATTCAGTTGACAAAAGTTGTACGATTCTGATATTTTTGGAGACAGGGTATAGCTCTGTGACCAAGGCTGGGCCCAGGGACATGATTGATGTTCACTGCCAACCTCAAAATTACGGGCCCTGGTGATCCTCCCGCCTCAGTCCCCAGAGTGCCCAGGAAGATGGACACCTCGACCCCAAACCCCCTTTTTGTATGGGTGCTGAAACAGTGTCTCCCTGTGTGACCTGGGCTGGCCTTGGGCTCCTGGGCTCCAGTCATCCTCCAGCCTCGGTCTCTCAGAGCTCTGGGATACCAAACATGGACCACCGTGCCAGGTCTTCTTGTTTTTGAGGAAAGATCAAGGCCAGGCTCTGGGGATCAGCCTCGTCATCCCAGCACTTTGGGATGCCGAGACCAGCAGCCAGCTCAAGTCCATGGGTCGAGACCCACCTGGGCACCTTGGCGAGACTCGTCTTTACCCCCATCCCAAATGTGCCAGGCGTGGTGACATGAGTTTGTTGTACCAGCTACTCAGAAGGCCAGGGAAAGGTTCATGGGTGTCCGACAGTCCAAGATGGCAGTGGCCAGAAGCGAGCCACCGCCCTCCAACCTGGGCAACAGAGTGAGACTCTGGCTCAAAGTTAAAATGAAAAAAGGAAAAAAAAGAAGAGGATCCGTTTGTGTTTGGAGTTGTGATCATCGTGAACAGACAGAGATCATTTGGGAAGGATCCCCCAGCCTTGGGCCTAGAGTTCCTGAAAGATGGTGGATCGGCAGACAATCAGGCTGAGGCTTTGAGAGGCTGAGGTGGGGGACCACTGGATCCTGGGAGTTTGAGACCAGACTGTGCCATGTAACGAGACTTCATCGCTCCCCAGAACGCAAACACTGGAGTCGTGCATGGTTGCACCCACGTTCCCGGCTACTCGGCATAGGGTGGGCTCCATCCCAGGGTGTTTCTCTGCATCACCCCCACTGACAGAACATGCGAATCCAGGCCCAGCACCGTAGCTCAATTCCATCAGCTCCATACCCTGGGAGGCCGAGTTGGGAGGTTGCCTGAGCCCAGGGTCGGAGACCAGCCCGGGCGATGTTGACAGACCTCGTCTTGGTGAGAAGTTCCCAAAATTAGATCTGTCGTGGTGGTCCCCAACATCCTGGCTGCTCAGGGCCTGAGCTGGAGGAATTTCTGATCCCTGCAGTTCAAGGCCCTGGGAGTCAAGATCATGCCACCGAACCCCAGCCAGGCTGACAGAGAACTCGGTGACAAAAAATATGCCTCCCACGTGCATCACAATGAGCATTCACAACTCCCCAGCAAAAGGTCCGTGTGGGCAGGGGACAATGGAGTGATCAGGAGAGGAACCGACCCTCCCCCCGCCCAAAGGTGGAAGGCTGGGTGGCCGGAAACTAGGTTGGCCATGATGTTGCCACTCCACTTTGATTGCTCTGTGCCCGATGACTACCCTAACTCGGGGTCGCCTGTTCCGTGAACTCACATGGACCTTTGCCATGGAGCACAAGTGTGGAGGGTAGAGGCAGGTCTTCTGTGACTTGTGGACAAAAGCATGGGATGGACTTATGTGGTGGCCACCTTTGAAATCTTGTGTAAACGACAGGGGGAAGTGTATTTCCTCTCCAAAACCTGAGGGTGACTCAGGGGTGGTGGTGATGGTGGTGGTGGAGATTATTATTATTTGAAGTCTGAATTCCACTCTCTCCCCAAGGCCTGAGCTCAGGGGCATGCTCACAGGCACTGCGGACTCCACCTACTGGGCTCAGGCAATCCTCCCTCCCAGTGTCCCGGCTGGTCTCAAAGCTGCAGGCTCAGGCCATCCACTCGCCTGACCTCTGAAGGAATGGGTTGCCAGGCTGAGCTTATGAGCCCAGGCAGTAGTTGTGGTGGTGGTGGTTGGTATTATTATTCTGGGTCAAAGTCCCACTCTGTCAACCAGCCAGAGTGCAGGTACCTGATTTTGGTCACCATGGCCTCCACCAGCTGGGCCCTGGAGATACTCGTGCTGTGGCTGCCTGAATGGTTGGAACAACAAGCGTGTGCCATCACACTCAGCTCATTTAATTGGCTTCTTGTAGAGACAAGGTCTCACTACGGTGCCTGGGATGATCTCAAACCCTGTGGCTCAGGACATCCTATCGCCTCGGCCTCAAAAAGTGCTGGGGTGACAGGCATGAGCCCCCATGCCAGGTCTCCACACTCCTCTCGGGGTTCCACCACAAGGCCAGGTCCCTTCCTATGACCCAGGAACCTAGAGAGAGTGGCCAGAGTTGCCCCCCGAGCTCTCCCCAGGGGAGGGCCTGGGGTAGGGACGTGTCTCAACTGGGTCACCCACAACACTGCCTGCTTTGTTCCCCAGGTTGGACCTGCTCACTCCTCCCTGGGACCACCATGGGGAACGGGAGGGTGTCACTCTCAAAACCTTCACGGGACAAGGACAGCTGGACAACTCACAACTGTCTCCTCAGCACTTGGGGAGGCCAAGACGGGAAGATAGCCAGAGGCTAGGAGCTCAAGACTAGGCTGGACACCATAGCAAGCCCCAAGTTGGAACCCAAGCAAAATCAAGAAAAGCTTGGATGATGGCAGGCCTCGGCAGGAAGATAGTCTCCAGCCCAGAGTTCAAGACCAGGCAGGAAGACCAGGATGTTGACTAAATGGAAAGCTGGTGATAGCAGCAGTTTGGGAAACTCAGGCCACGACCATGGCTTAAGTTGGGCAGTTTGAGAGCAGCTTGGGCAACCTAGTGAGAAAAGGAAAGAAAGAAAGAAAGAAAGAAAGAAAGAAAGAAAGAAAGAAAGAAAGAAAGAAAGGAAGGAAGGAAGGAAGGAAGGAAGGAAGGAAGGAAGGAAAGGAAAGAAATCCATTCTCCTGCAAACCATCTTTCCCCAGTTCTTCCCCCTGCCTTCCCCACATATGAGGATCCCCAAGCCTTATCAGCCTCCAGACCCAAAATCCCCAATGACGGCCTCCTTTGGTGCAAGAGTTCTTGAGTCTCCCTGGCTTTGTTCTTCTGCCTCTCCAAATCTCATTTTTTCTGGGTCTAAATCCAATCGCCCTGTGAGCACACTGCACACAGTGGAGAACCTGTGCATGATTCTATTGTTTTTGGAGACAAGGTCTGGCTCTGTCACCCCGGCTGGGGCCCAGGTACACAACAGCCATTTTCTGCCAGCCTCAAAAATTGCGGGCTCCAGCAATCCTGCCACCTCAGCCTCAGGTGTGGCTGGGATGATAGGCACCTTGACTTAAGACCCCCTGTTTAGATGTGGTCAGAGACGTACCTCTGCGTGGACTGGGCTGGCCTGGGCTGACCTTGGGCTCCAGGACTCCAGCCATCCTCCTGCCTAAGCCTCCCAGAGCACTAGGATTCCAGGCATGGGCCTCTGCCTCAGGCCTTCTGGTTCGTTTTTGATAAAGGATTGAGGCCAAACTCAGGGGCTCAACCTCAGGGCTTTCGGAGGCCAAGACCAGTGACCAGCCCTAGCTCACAGGCTGAGACCCGCCTGGGAAACTTGGCGAGAACTTGTCTCTCCCTTCCATCCCAAATGAGCCAGTCGTGGTGGTGTGAGCCTGTCATTCAGGTTCCTCAATAGTCCAGGAAAAGGCTCTCTGAAGCCTGGCACACCAAGGCATCCTGACTGAGAATGAGGCAAGGCCCTCCAGCCTGGGTGATGTAATGAGACTCCAACTCAAAGAAATAAAGGAAAAAATGAAAAAAATAGAGAAATATCCATTTGCCGATGGAGTTGGGATCATCGTGAACAGAAAAAGATCATTTGGGAAGAAGTCCCGAGCCTTGAGCCTATAATTCCCCAAACACGGTGTATCAGCAGATATTTGGACTGTGGCTTTGGGAGGCCGAGGTGGGGGACCGCTTAAGCCTGGGAGTTCGAGACCATCCTGGACCATGTAGCAAGACCTCAATGCTCCCTGGAATGCTTGGTGTCACGTTTGGTGGCACCCACTGTCCCAGCTACATGGCATATGGTGCCCTCCATCTTGGGGCTCTCTTTGGTGTCACCCCACTGACAGACCATGTGAGTCCAGGTTGGGCACTGTGACACAGCTATCAGCCTGGGAGGAAGAACCGGGAGTCTGTCTGAGTCCAGTGGTAAGAGACCAACCCAGGCAATGTGGCCAGACCACATCTCAGTGAGAAGTCCCCAAAATTGAGTCAGGCGTGGTGGCCCCAAGAGTCCCAGCTGCTTTGGGGCTGAGACAGGAGGACAGCCTGAGTCCGTCAGGTCGAGGCTCCAGGAGACACGATTATACTGCCATTCCCCAACCTGGCCAATGGAGACTATGGAGATAAAAAAGATGCATCCCACATGCGTCACAAAAGGCTTCCATGGCTCCCCAGGGAAAGGTACGTGTAGGCGATGTACGATGGAGTGATCAGGAGAAGAAGGGGCCGATGCTGTCCTGAAGGTGGCAGACCGGGTGACCGGAACCTGCACTGGCCATGGCATTGATGGACTGCTCGATTGCTCTGTGCACGATGAACACTCTAGCTCGGGACCATCTGTTCCATGAGCTCACACACCTCTTTGGTGTGGGCACGTGTGTGGAGGGTGGAGGCAGGCCTTCGGGGCCGTGTGGCCCAAGGCATGGGATCGATGTACTGGGTGTCCACCATTGAAAACTCCCACGAACGACAGGCCGGAAAGTGCCTTTTCTGCTCCTATCCCTGTGGGTGACTCCTCACACTAAGTGGCAGGGGTTTTGGTGGTAGTGGTGATTGTGATAATTATTATTTGGGGTCAGAATCCCACTGTGTCACCCAGGATGGAGCACAGGGTCATGCTCACAGTCTCTGCAGACTCTTCCTGCTGGTCTCAGGCAACCCTCTTGCCTAGGCCCCCAGAGTGTCTGGAACCACAGGCCTGTGCCACCATGCCCAGCAGCAGTTTGGGGGGCCCTTGCCGAGAGGATGGCCTGAGTTGAGCAGTTTGGGAGCGGCCTGGACAACCCAGTGAGGAAAGAAAAGAGAAGAAAGTAAGACAGAAAGAAAGAAAGGAAGAAAAGAAGAAAAAAAGAGGAAAGAAAGACATGAAAATGTAAGTCAACACAGAAATTCCTTTGCCTGAAGACCTTCTGCCCTCATTCCTTCCCCCCTCCATCCTCCCCACATATGTGCATCTCCCAAGCTCGGCACCTTACAGCCCCAACCCCCCCAATGGCTGCCACAGCTTTTGTGTGGGAGTTCCAGAGGCTTCCTGTCCAGGTTCCTGCTGACTCTCCTCTCCAAGGTGAGAAATGTGCCCAGGCAGTTTGGAACTCTGACTCGGTAAGGAGGACCTTATGCCAAGAAAGGCAAGGGATACATCCTTCACCCAGAGACATTTTTTCCCCATGTCCCATTTTTTCTGGTTCTAAAGCCCATCGCCCTTTGAGCATACCACGTGCAGTTGAGAATCTGTGTTCGATTCTGCTGTTTTGGGAGAAAGGTTCTGGCTCTGTGGCCCAGACTGGGGCCTGGGGACACGACAATTGTTCAGCAACAGCCTCAAAATCACAGGCTTCAGCGATCCTCCTGCCTCTGCCTCTGTAGTGGATGGGACGATGGACACCATGTCCCCAGACCCCATTTTTGAATGGGTGCGGAGATGGGGTCTGGTCTTCCTGCAAGGCCCAGGCTGGCCTTGACCTCATGGGATACAACCATCCTCCCGATTCAACCTCCCAGAGTGCTGGTATTCCAGGCATTGTTTGCCCCGTCCAGCCTTTTGGTTCATTTTAGATGAAGGATCAAGTCCAGTCTAGGGGTCTCAACCTCTGTTGATCCGGCTTCTCAGAAGGCCTGTGGGGGACAACTCGCTGGAGCCCAGAGGGCCGAGGTTGTACTGGCCGGGAGAGAGCCACCACCCTCCATCCTGGGTGAGGAGTGAGATTCCAGCTCAAAAAATACAAAAAATGAAAGGAAAGAAAAGAAAAGAAGAGCAACCCATTTGTGTATGGAGTTGGGATCATCGTGAACAGACAGAGATCATTGGTGAAGGAAGCCCTGGTCTTGGTCGTGGAGTTCCCAAAAGTCAGTCAATGAGCAGCCAAACGTGCTGTGGCTTTGGGAGGCCAAGTCAAGGTACAGCTGGAACTCAGGAGTTCAAGACCAGCCTGGTCCATGTAACGATACATCGTTGCTCCCCACAATGAAAATACTGAAGTCACTCGTGCTGGTGTCCTCTGTTGGGAGCCAACATCTATAGCTACATGGCTGAGGCCTGTAAAGGCCCATCTGGAAGATCACCTCTGACATAGGATATCAGTTATACCTATAATATTGGCGTGTGATTAGTGACCAGTGTGCATACATGGCAGTAAAACTTATAAGTAAATCCCAATACACCTGATGGAAAGTGCATAGCAGAATTATTTTTCTCTGTCTTTCTAAGTTTTACTTCTTTCTAGATATTTTTTAACTTCTATTTCCTGGTAGACTGGTTAGTCAGCTTTGGAAAGCTGTTTCCCCTAGGGCTAAGATTAGAAACAAAATTACCATGATAGTTTTGTCGCCCCTAGCCAGGCAGAACATTTTCTTTTGTTTCGTTAATTACCGAAACTCTGTCTGCTTCAGCCCACAGCCGCCAATATGGCGGCCATGCATTTCCTTGTTCAAGAGTGTGACAGCTACTATTTGATTTTTAGAGTAGACTTGTTAGGATAAAATATATACACATACACTCATATTTGCGTAAATTTATGCTTGCTGTTTTGTTTCCTTTTGCTACATTACTCAAATATAATAGTTACTATACGATTTATAAAAGAATTAACAATAAGGTATTAGCTTAATAAGATATAGCATAGTATTAAAGTCCAATCACTAGATCATATAAAAATTAAAGTTTAGACATATGAAACTCATATGAATTATAGTAAAGTTTGGCAGTTTAAGAATAAGTTTTAACTGAGTTATAAGGCATTACGTTAAATCACAATAGGTTAATAGTATAACTAACAGCTAAGTCATTTAAGTAAACTTATAGGTTATAGTATAGTGTTAAGTTGATAATATTAATCGTTAAAAATATTAGGAGTCAGTAAACCTAGAGTTAACTTAGAAAAGTTTTTTGTATTAATCAGGGTTTAGAACAAATAGTATAATATGAATGATTCATTGAACATTATGGAAAACACTTTGAACGATTTGTATTGAAATTGTGCACCTGTGACCTTAATGTAAGCACGACAGGCAGCATGGAATTCTAATTGTTTGCTTGGAAATTGCAGATCTCGTGGTGGTCTTGTGATGCATAGTTTGTAAAGCACGGAACTTGTACGCCCCCAGTAAGTGATTATCACACTGCTGTAGGGTATAGAAAATGGTATATAAGTTGGAAGGAGTCCGAATAAAATTTGGCTTCAGTCCTGATCAGACTGTTCCCAGAAGAACTGCCTCTGAGTGGTCTCTTCTCTCCGTCCAGATTCTCCAGTGCAGTCCTAACCCACCCTTGGTCAGTGCTGGTCACCGACAGTCCTCAGTCCCAGCTACATGGGATGTGGTGGCCTCCATCCAAGGCATTCCTTTGTGCCACCCCCACAGACAGAATGTGCGAATCCAGGCCAGGCACTGTGGCTCATAGCAGTCAGCCCCGTGCCCTGGGAGTTTGAAGCAGCAGATTGCCTGAGCACAGGGTTTGGAGACCAACCCAGGCATGTGTGGAGAGTGGAGTCAGGCCTTCTGGGGCACATGACCAAAGGTGCAGGACAGACATGTCAGGTGGCCACCTTTGAAATCTCCTGCAACAACAGGCCAGGAAGTGCCTTTTTCTCTCATATCCTTGAGGATGACTCCTTGTTCTGGATGGAAGGGGTGGTGGAGGTGGTGTTGGTGGTCATTACTATTATTGGTAGTCATAATCCCACTCTGTCTTCCAGGTCAGAGCGCAGGGGCATGGTCATGGCCACCATGGACAACACCTGCCGGGATTAGGCGATCCTCCTGCATCAGCCCCCTGAGTGGCTTGAACTAAAGGCCTGCACCTAAACGCCTGGCTAATTTTGGATTTATTTTTGATGGCCGAGACAAGGTCTCTCCCCATGTCCCAGGCTGGTGTTGAACCCACAGTCTCAGGTCATCCACTAATCTGGCTTTCCAAAAGGCCGGGAGGCCAGGCTGAACTCCTTAGCCCAGCCTGTGGTTGTGGTGGTGGTGAAGGTTGGTATTATCATTCTCAGTCAGAGTCTCACTCTTTCACCCAGGTCAGAGCTCAGAGACCCTCTCTCTGCCTCCAGGGCCTCCACCAACTGGGTTCTGATGATCCTCCTGCTGTGGTCTCCCAAGTGGTCAGAATGACAGGTGTGCACCACCATGCTGGACTCAATTTTATGGCTTCTTGTAGAGACCAGGTCTCGCCAAGGTGCCCGGGTTGGTCTTGAACCTGGGGGCTCCAGCCATTCTCTTGCCTCAGCCTCTCAGATTCCAGGATGACAGGCATGAGCATCGGCGCCTGACCTCCAAACCCCTCTCTGGGCCCCACCAGGAGGGCCACTGCCTTCCGATGACCCAGTGTCAGGAACCAGCCTCAGAGCGTTCATGTTGACAGGGTCCATAAGCCTGCAGACTCCAGGTTGCAGGCTCACTATAGGCTGCTATTTGCCCTGCTTCTTCTACTCATATTTTTATGTTTGCCATTGCTATCCAAAGAGTTAGGGGATGCAAAAAAATAGCAGTCCAATAAAAGTATCTATTAGTAGAAACAAGCAGTTAGTGATATGAAAATATTTCTGCCAAGATATGACACTCCACTTGAGTTTCTCTGTTCCCACCCTTTTGGTGTTTGAACCCACAAAAATGGTTAAAAACTGCAGGTGGCACTCTCCTACCTCTGAGAGGCTTGGGATGAATGTGCATCAGTGCTCTCTTTATCCCTCTCAGGGGACTATATACGCAAATTATAAACATCATGTTTGGTATCACAATAGGTTTACTAGTTTCAGTTTTTTAAGTTGGTTGCTAATTAGAGAGCTTTGGGGAAGTGGTTTTCATTTTGCTAATGTGAAGTGTTATATAGGTATTTTGAGCATAACGAAAAAGGTTGTGAGGATTACGAGTGTTTTAATTTTAGGTGCGGCCATTTATGCAAGAAAACAGATGGATGGCCCTATATTTGAAGTATCCAAAAACTTTTTGCATTTTAGTGTACGTGATTAATATAGAAATGTTGAAATAGTAGAAAAGGTTTTGTAATTGTATTTAGAAAAAATAAAATGTTAGGAAAACATGTTAGGCATTAAGTTGTTAAAAGTTTAGATGTTTAGGGTTAATACTTTGAGAAAACACGCTGTGAATAATTACATGTTTTAAAGATTCTATTAGTGGATACATTGTCACAAATTTGAGGGAAGACAGACAGTATTTCATCACGTTTAAGACAATGATAAAAACAAAATAAATACGTCTGGGTTTGAAGACCAAACTGTATGTAACTAAAAGTATAAAAAGAACTTGAAAAGAAAAATAAATGGGCATCTGTCCTGCATAGCAAGAGTCAATGTCCAAGTTTTCTCCTACATTGATGCTGTTCCTCCTTCAGAAAACCCTGACCTGCTGGATCTGGACTCTGACAAGTGGTGCCCAAACAGGGACCCGAAAAGTAAGTCTTACTTTAATCAGACGGGATCAGAATTTACCTAGGGTGCTGCACACCCCTCTGTAAAGGCAGGAAGAGCTAGGTAGGGCTAGCAGTTTTAGAGCCATGATATAATCATGGGAAAGAGTCGATTTAAAGTAAGAAAATTTTTCATAAGTATTTTGATGCATATGCTTTCTAAAAGAGGAATTAAAGTTTCCTCTATGCCAGGCTCGGTGACTCAGCCTGTAATCCCGCACTTTGGGACCATGAGGTGAATCAATTGCCTGAACTCACTTTCCTGTAATTCTGGCTACTCAGAAGGCTGAGGTGGACAGATCGCCAGAGTCCAGCAGATCTAGGCTGCAGTGGCCGAGAGTGGACATTGGACTCCAGTCTGGGTGACAGAGTGAGACTCCAAACCCCCAAAAATATAAATAAATAAAGTTTCCCCTACACGATTATCTCATTTTCTCCATTTGTGCAAGAAAATTGTCCCTGGTTCCCTGAAGAAGATATGATTAATTTAGAAACATGGACAAAGTTTTGGGAAAAAATTGAAGCTGTATTACACTCTTTGCGGTCTGGAACAAGTGCTTGTAGATACTTTTGCATTATGGATTATAATTAGAGATGTCTTCATCCACAACAAAAGGTTGATAAAATGCCTAT
Organism: Carlito syrichta; assembly: GCF_000164805.1. Classification (NCBI taxonomy): domain Eukaryota; kingdom Metazoa; phylum Chordata; class Mammalia; order Primates; family Tarsiidae; genus Carlito; species Carlito syrichta. Next base: position 21,910 of record NW_007193831.1, read on the forward strand.
TAAAGTAAAAGAGGAATCAGGTGAAAGAACTCCCTTACTAACCCCTGTTCCCTCCCAGGCAATGTTGGTCCTTGTTGATGATGATCCTCTACCCCCTGAAGGTAAGGAAAACTTAAAAGAAGAAGCACCTAGGTTTCATGAAGAAAGATATCATATAATTTAAATTTGTCCATTTGCGTCAAAAAACTTCCAGCAAGTGGCTCCAGGGGGGAGGGATTTTGATTTGTTACCATCCTGATTTAAGAGAAGAAAATTCTCTTTCTATATTGATTCCTGTTATATAAAAGGAGTTGTTTTCTCATATTAAAACAGCCACCATTCCTGTTAAGAAGACAACTATTCTTGATTTACTTATCTAACTACAGCAACTAATAATTGTTAGAAACCAACCATTTTTCATAGGTCATATTAGATTTCATTCAGAACTCCCTGCATCTCTACATCAAGGTTATCAATTAGCAGATGCCTTGACAAAATCAGTCATGTGCCCTCTACTTGTAGATTCTTTAGTCATTCAAGCTCAGCAATCTCATAAAATTCATCATCCAAACGCTGCAGCTTTAAGGCACAAGTTTAACATTCCAAGAGAAGTGGCTGGAGAAAGGATAAAAAATTGTACTTCGTGTCCTTCTAATAACCGCCTCCCCTCAGGAGTTAATTCCTGTGGATTAAAACCTAATGTTTTGTGGCAAATGGATGCTACTCATTTTCAAAGTTTTGGATAACTGTCATTTCTACATGTGATAGTGGATACATTTTCCCATGTAAGTTTAGCCTCTCCCAGAACTGGGAAGACTATAAAGATGTAGTCCAACATTTATTCTTTTGTTTTTCACAGGTGGGTATTCCTAAACATTTAAAAACTGATAATGCTCATGCTTATGCATCAAAAGCTTTTCAGTTGTTTTGTTCCCAGTTTGGCATCTCACATTCTACAGGGAATTCCGTATAATTCTCAAGGTCAAACTATAGTCGAGAGAGCCCATCAATAGTTAAAAAATCAAATAGTTAAATTGCATGAAGTAGAATTCAGATAGAGTTCTCCCCATCATACCGTAAATCATGCTATGTTTGTAATTAATCATCTCAGTTTGAACCCTCAAGGACACTCAGCTATGATAAGACTTTGGAGTACTGAGAATACTGTTAAACCAATGTTAAAATGGGAAGATCTTTTTACAGGTCAATGGAAGGGGCCAGATGTCCTTTGGACATGCAGGAGAGAATTTGCTTGTGTTTTCCCCAGGATGTCCCTCCCCTATTTGGGCACCGAAACGTCTAATTAGTCATGTTCAGCTCCCCACCCTCGTCAAGGTACAGCCATATGAGACTTAAATCACGCCATCAGTCTGAGTTGGATGCAGATGATGAAGAGAAGGTGTTGGTGCCAAAGATGAAAGATCTCACCATTCAACAACCACTTCAACCTC
>NW_007193832.1:0-411 GCF_000164805.1 Carlito syrichta
ATGGAGTCGAATATTGAGTAATGAAATAGAATGGAAAAGATTGGAATGGAGAGGAATGGATGGGAGTAGAATGGAGAGGAATTGAATGGAATGGAATGGAATGGAGTGAAGAAGAATGGAAAAGAATCGTGAGAAATGAAATGGAATGGAAAAAAATGGAATAGAGATTAATGGAATGGATGGAATGAAGAAGAAAGGATTAGAATGGAAAGGAATGGAATGCAGAGGAATGGAATGATGTGGAGAGGAATGGAATGGAGAGGAATGGAATGGAGAGGAATGGAATGAAATGGAGTCGAATTTTGAAGAGTGAAATAGAATGGAAAAGAATGGAATGGAGAGGAATGGAAGGGAGTTGAATGGAGAGGAATTGAATGGACTTGGGTGGAATAGAATGCAACGGAGTGGCAT
>NW_007193833.1:0-957 GCF_000164805.1 Carlito syrichta
TTAATGCAAGGGAATGGAGAAGAATGGATTATAATTGAAGGGAATGGAATGGAATGGACAGGAATGGATATGAATGGAACGGAGTGAATGGAATGGAGAGGAATGTAATGGTATGGAGTGGACTGAAATGAAATGCAGTGGAATGAAATGGATTGGAATCTAATGGAGAGGAACGGAATGGAATTGAATGGACTGGAATGGAATGGAAGGGAAAGTAATGGAATGGAGAGGAATGGAATGGAAAGGAAAGGTATGGAATGGTATTAATTGGAAAGGAATGGAATGGAATGGATTGCAATGGAGTGAAGAAGAATGGAATACAATCGTGAGAAATGAAATGGAATGGAAGGAAATGGAAACGAGGGGGATGGAAAGGATGGAATAGAGAGGAAAGTAAAGGAATGGAATTGATTAAAATAGAAGCGAATGGAGAGGATTGGAATGGAATGCAAAAGAGTGGAATGGAGAAGAATGGAATAGAGTGGAATGGAATGGAATGGAGAGGAATGCAAAGAAATGGAATGGAGAGGAATGTAATAGAATGGAAATGAATGAAATGGAGTGGAAGGGAGAGGAATGGAATGAAGAGGAATGGAATGGAATGGAATGGAATAAAATGCAGTGGAATGAAATGGAATGGAGAGGAATTGAATAGAATGGACAGAAACGGAATGGAATGGAGAGGAATGGAATGGAATGGAATGCAGAGGAATGGAATGAAATGGAGAGGAATGGAATTGAATGGAATGGAATGGAATTGAATGGAGTGAAGAAGACTGGAAACGAATCGTGAGAAATGAAATGGAATGGAAGGTAGTGGAATAGAAATTAATGGAATGGATGGAACGGAGAGGAAAGGAATAGAATGGGATGGAATGGAATGGAGAGGAATGGAATGATGTGGAGAGGAATGGAATGTAATGGAATGGAATGGAGAGGAATGGAATGGAGAGGAAT
>NW_007193834.1:0-371 GCF_000164805.1 Carlito syrichta
CTTGGGCTGGTGGTTTACACCTCAGCGTCCGAGTCTCCCTTTACCTGCACGTGGGGGTGGGTGGTGATGATTAACTGGGACAATGTCTGTGGCAGGCAGGGCCTAACACGCGGCCATAAAGGTCAGTCAGCGCTGCACCGGCCTGCTGCATGCCTGGAATCCCGCCAGCAAGGGGCTCTGTGAAGACATGATACGCTGGCCCCGCACAGTGCTTTGGGAGGCCGAGGCAGGAGGATCGCTTGAGCCCAGGAGCTGGAGACCAGCCTGGGCAACATAGCGAGGCTTCATGTCTACAAATAAATAAATAAATAAATTAGCCTGGCGTGGTGGTGGGTGCCTGTAGTCCTAGCTGTTCGGGAGGCTGAGATGGG
>NW_007193835.1:0-1040 GCF_000164805.1 Carlito syrichta
CATGCTCAGAATTATTTTTTCCTGTATTTTTAAAAATAAACTTTATTTTAGACCAAATTTGTTTATGTAAAAAAATTAAAGAGAAAGTGCAGACAGTTTCTTTATACCTCTTCTATCCCATACAGTTTCTCCTGTTATTAATATCTTGCATTTGTGTGGTATATTTGTTACAGCTGATGAATCCATATAGAAACCTTATTGTTAACTAATATTCATAGTTGACATTGGGGTACAATCTTTGTGTTCCATGAGGTTTGCCAAATGTATGTTGTCATGTATCCACCATTACAACCTCATCCAGAATAATTTCACAGTTCTAAAAATTCCCTATATTCTACCTGTTCTCCCATTCACCTACTCACCACTGCCCCGACAACTCCTAATCTATTTTTCCTGTCTCTATAGGTTTACCTTTTCAGAATGCAAAATAGTGGGAATCATATAGTAAATATGGTGTAGCCTTTTCAGATGGGCATTTTTCACTTAGCAACATGCATTAAAGGTTTCTCCATGTATTTTTTGGACTTGATAGTTCATTTCTTTTTGTAGATGTATAATACTGCATTGTGTGAATATACCAGTTTATTGACCCACACCCCTACTGAAGGACATCTTAGTCACTTCTGATATTTAGCAATGATGAATATGACTGCTATAAACATTTGTGTGTAGGTGTTTGTGTCGACATAACTTTTCCACTAAATGGTGTCAATACTTAAAAGGGCAATTGCTGTGTTGTATGGCAAGACTAGGTTTGGCTTTGTAAGAAACTGTCAGACTGACTTCTAAAGTGGCTGTGCCATTTTGCATCTCATTTTGCAATAAATGTGTGTTTCCATCACTCCACATCTTTGCCAGTGTTTAGTTGTTGTTAGTGTTTGGGATTTTAGCCATTCTAATAATAGAGGTGTTGTGGTATCTCTTTGTTGTTTTAATTTACAATTGTCTTGTGGCATATGATGTTAAGAATCTTCCCATGTGTACATTTGCCATCCATATATCTTCTTGGTGAGGTGTCTGTTCAGAACTCTTGTCCACCT
>NW_007193836.1:0-890 GCF_000164805.1 Carlito syrichta
GAGTCTCACCCTGTCACCCAGGCTGGAGGGCTGTGGCACACTCATGCCCACCCCAACGTTAACCCGCTGGGCTCAGCGATCCTTTCATCTCAGCCTTCCAAGTAGCCAGAACTACAGATGCGCTTTACCACACCTGGCTAATTTTTGACTGATTGTCGAGACGAGGTCTTGCCTGGGCTGGTCTCGAACCTGTGGCTCAGGCAGTCCAGTATCCTCAGCCTCCTAACATGGGATTCTAGGATGAGCCACTGAGCCAGGATGGAGAAATGAATTTAACAGTGGTCATACCACATGTGTTTCCATCCTAAGACGATCTCCAAAGTAACAAACTCAGCTTCATTTTAACAAGAGAAACTTGAGGCTCAGAACAAACAGTTCTGTGACCACAGAGCCAGGACATGAAGACGGGACTGAAGACAAGAAGACGCTGCCACAGGGAGCCCGACGGGGCGTGGCGAGAAGACAGTCCCGTGACCCAGGGAAACTGGACTCCCTCCCTGCCCCGTGGTCTCTCCACAACGAGGGGTCCCGTCAAAGCCACAGCACGAGGCGGAAAGGATGTGGTCACAGCCATTCATTGACTTCCCATTTTATTCTCCGTGCAGTGCATACACTGCAGGCCACCAGGACCCAGGACCCCCTGCCCCGAGCCCAGGACCCGGCTCAGTCCATGGAGGTCGACCACTGCTGTGGCAGCTGGAGGGGCACGGAGAGGAAGGCGGGAAGTGTGAGTGGCGCTGACCACGGAAGGATCGTGTGCCAGGGCTGCCATGCGGGGGCCGGGGCCTCCTCCACGTAGATCGCAGGTTGGGGCGCGAGTGGCTCCTCCACGTAGATGGCAGGCTGCGGCACCCACAGCAGCTCCTCCAAGTAGACGGGGAGGGCGCAGG
>NW_007193837.1:0-1107 GCF_000164805.1 Carlito syrichta
GTTCCCACAACATTCCAGAGGACATTGGCAGGCAACATGGCCCATCTGCTGCCTGGGAGGGCTTCCCTGGTGTGGGGCTTACATCCCACCCCCACCAGGGCTGGGGGCAGGGAGCTCCCAGGGAGCTGAGGCCACCCCGGGATCTCCTGCGCTGTCCCCATCTCGGGGCTGGGATGGACGGGTCAGATTGGGAAGGCGGAGGTGAGCTACACTTTTCTCTGCCACAATGTGGCTCTGACATTGTACCTGATGCAGGCCTTTCTGGTTCTTGGGTTTCCTTTTCCTTCATTATTTTCTGGGTGTTCCTGTCCGTTTCCGTCTGAAGGGTCATTTTCTGATTAAAAAAAAAAGTAAAAATGAGTATTTATTTAACAGGAACCTCTTAATAACTTACTTGTAAACAGATTCCAAATTAGCCAATCTCAATGGCCAGGCTCGGTGGCTCAGCCTGTAATCTTAGCACTTTGGGAGGTCGAGGTAACTGGATTGCTTGAGCCCACGGGTTCGAGACCAGCCCAGGGCACTTGGCGAGACCTCCTCTCTACAATAACTCAAGAAATTAGCTGGGCATGATGGCGCACACCTGTAGTTCCAACCTCTTGGAAGACAGACAGCCCAGCAGGTCAAGGCTGCGGTGGCCGTGAGCATGCCACTTCACTCCAGCCTGGGCAACAGAGGGAGACTCCAACTCAAAAAAAAACAACAACAAAAAACCAGAATCTCAAAAGTCTAAGGATGTTGCCTCTGATCCCCTGGCACTGGAAGGGTCGACTGCCAGATGAACTATGTGAACCCGTGGCTTCCAGACACTGGAGACAGGAGCAAGGACAGTGGTGTGGGGCCAGGCCTCAATTGGGCTCCTACAAGCAAGGAGAGGGAATGGGAGCGAGGAGTGTGTGCTCGCCGGAAGTGAGAGCTGGGTACTGAAGTCGGCTCGACCTTGGGGGCCAGGACAGGACAAGAGAGTAGCACGGGGGAGAGGAGGCGGGGGTGACAGAGAGAGTTCTGGATCCTCTGGGAGTTCCCTGTCCAAGCAGAGATCAGATCGTGCGTGGGAGGGAACTGCCCAGGGGGTAAGAACCACTGGGAAGGAGCAAACGTCACGGG
>NW_007193838.1:0-773 GCF_000164805.1 Carlito syrichta
CAGGCTGCGGTGGCCGTGAGCATGCCACTTCACTCCAGCCTGGGCAACAGAGGGAGACTCCAACTCAAAAAAAAACAACAACAAAAAACCAGAATCTCAAAAGTCTAAGGATGTTGCCTCTGATCCCCTGGCACTGGAAGGGTCGACTGCCAGATGAACTATGTGAACCCGTGGCTTCCAGACACTGGAGACAGGAGCAAGGACAGTGGTGTGGGGCCAGGCCTCAATTGGGCTCCTACAAGCAAGGAGAGGGAATGGGAGCGAGGAGTGTGTGCTCGCCGGAAGTGAGAGCTGGGTACTGAAGTCGGCTCGACCTTGGGGGCCAGGACAGGACAAGAGAGTAGCACGGGGGAGAGGAGGCGGGGGTGACAGAGAGAGTTCTGGATCCTCTGGGAGTTCCCTGTCCAAGCAGAGATCAGATCGTGCGTGGGAGGGAACTGCCCAGGGGGTAAGAACCACTGGGAAGGAGCAAACGTCACGGGCTGCGAAGGATCTGGGTCTCCACGGCCAGCGTGGAGTCTCCGGATCCACGGGGTTTGCGGGTGCTAACAGGGTGTTGCCTCAGTCGTGGGGACAACTGAGCCACAGTGATCCCCACGAACCGAGATTCCAAAGGATCCCCAAAGCCGCCATCAATCCATTCCAGGTAACTTAGCTGCAGGACAACAGACACAATGAAGCCCAGCCGTCGCCTTACTGGGCTCTGGTGTGGCCATGTGCTCTCCCTGCCTTGGAGAGGTGAGTCTCCCTTTCTTTTCCTCTGGTTTACTTTT
>NW_007193839.1:0-711 GCF_000164805.1 Carlito syrichta
TTATGTCTTTTTCGTTGTGGTCAGAGGTCCCACCTCTGTCCCCCACTAGTTCCTAATGAGTGAACTAAGCCAATATATCACAACATTTTGGCATTCATATCTGCTTATGAATAATAAAAATGCAATTCAAACATATGTCTTCTCATTCTAGGATCCTCTAATTCTCTGCTTTTGCTTCTAATGCACAATGTTAATGTCAAATTTGTTTGCTTTAATTATGTTAAGGGGTTATGTTGGAAGGTTATCCATTTAGTCTTTAACAGCATGAAATGGCACTTATATGATCATTGTTGCTTTCTGCACATAAACAAGAACTTGATTAACCGTAGCTAACCATGAGAAAATAAATGTTTCCTTAAATGCAGACATTTTTAGTGGATAAGCACTAGGTGTCACTAGTATACTCTCTCAACTACAATTATCTATACCTTCAGAGAAACTTTAAGTGAGGCAGACTGGTGAAGAAATACAGGCATTCTGAGCAACAATGGGGAACTGTTTCTTGCAAATAACATTTCTTTGTTTAAAACCAGATCAAACAAATGTCTTTTAAAATATTTTAATGAATTATAATAAAAATAGTAAAGTAACTTTGAATAGGTGAGAGATCATCACTATATATATTAGAAACATAACTGAAAATTAAGTGTCACCAAAATATTTTTTTTTTTTTTTTTTTGAGTTGGAGTCTCACTCTGTCGTCCAGACTGG
>NW_007193840.1:0-468 GCF_000164805.1 Carlito syrichta
CTTAAATAGCCAGGCAGCTGGCTGGACAATTGGATAGCCAGCTACCTTAATTAGCCAGCCACCCTAACTAGCCAACCACCCTGCTGGGCACCTACCTGACTGACTTGCTAATCAGATGGTTTAACTTGCCAGCGACCTAGCTATCCAGCCTACTAACCAGCTAATGTAACTAGCTGACTTAAGTAGATAGCCATCTGGCTAGCCTGCTGGCTTAACTAGTTAGCCACCTAGCTAGCCAACTGGTTAGTCAGGTGACTTAACATGCTGACTTCACTAGCTAGCCAGTCGGCTAGCCAGCTGACTTAATTAGCTAGCTACCTACCATGCAAGGTGGCTAACCAGCTGATTTAACTAGCTGACTTAACCAGCTTGCCAGCTGGTTAGGGAGCTGAGTTAAATATGTAGCTACCCAGCTAGCCAGTTGGCTAGCCATTTGAATTAACTAGCTGACTTAACGAGCTAGCCAGC
>NW_007193841.1:0-664 GCF_000164805.1 Carlito syrichta
CAGCTAGCCAGCTAGCTTGTTAAGTCAGCTAGCAAGTCAGCTAAACATTCAGCTAGCTAGTGGTCAGCTAGCTACTCAGCTTGCTAATTTACTAGCTAGTTAATTCAGCTAGCTAGTCAGCTAACTTGTCAGCTACATAGTTAAGGTAGTTGGCCAGCTAACTAGCCAGAATACTAGCTAGTTAAGTCAGCAAGCTAGAGAGTTAGATAGCTTGTTTGATAGCTAGTTATGTCAGCTAGATATCCAGATAGCTAGTCAGCTAGCTAGTTAAGTTAGCTAGCAAATCAGCTAGTCACTTGGCTAACTAGTCGGCTAGCAATTTAGCCATCTGGTCAGATAAATAGTGGGCTCACTCGCTTTCTCTCAGGTCAGCTAATTAGTTGGCTTGCTCACCTGCAAACTGGTCAGCAAACAAGACAGCTTGCTCGCCAACCAACAAGTCAACTAAATTGTCAGCTTGCTCACAGATCAACAGGTCAGGTAACTATTTGGCTTGCTCACCAGCTGACAAGTTAGCTCACTGGTCGGCTCGCAAGCCAGCCGAATACTTAATGCCACTCACATGTCGGATCACTCACTGGCCGACTAGTAAGTCAGCTAACCAGTTCATTTGCTGGCTGACTAGTTAACTCTATCTGACCATTCGGCTCACTAACTAGCTGAC
>NW_007193842.1:0-898 GCF_000164805.1 Carlito syrichta
TAGTGGTCAGCTAGCTACTCAGCTTGCTAATTTGCTAGCTAGGTAAATCAGCTAGCTAGTCAGCTAACTTGTCAGCTACATAGTTAAGGTAGTTGGCCAGCTAACTAGCCAGAATGCTAGTTAGTTAAGTCAGCAAGCTAGAGAGTTAGATAGCTTGTTTGCTAGCTAGTTATGTCAGCTAGATATCCAGATAGCTAGTCAGCTAGCTAGTTAAGTTAGCTAGCAAATCAGCTAGTCACTTGGCTAACTAGTCGGCTAGCAATTTAGCCATCTGGTCAGATAAATAGTGGGCTCACTCGCTTTCTCTCAGGTCAGCTAATTAGTTGGCTTGCTCACCTGCAAACTGGTCAGCAAACAAGACAGCTTGCTCGCCAACCAACAAGTCAACTAAATTGTCAGCTCGCTCACAGGTCAACAGGTCAGGTAACTATTTGGCTTGCTCACCAGCTGACAAGTTAGCTCACTGGTCGGCTCGCAAGCCAGCCGAATACTTAATGCCACTCACATGTCGGATCACTCACTGGCCGACTAGTTAAGTCAGCTAACCAGTTGGTTCATTCGCTGGCTGACTAGTTAACTCTTCTGACCATTCGGCTCACTAACTAGCTGACTAAAGTTGACTGACCAGTTGGCTCTCTCGCCAGCTGAATAGTTAAGTCAGCTGGCCAGTCGGCTAACTCTCCGCCTGACTAGTTCAGTCAGCTCACCTGTGGGCTCACTCACTGGCCTACTAGTTAAGTAAGCTAACTGGTTGGCCAACTAGCTGGCCAGCTATTTAAGTCAGCTAGCCAATCGGCTGACTATTCGGCCAACTAGTAAGGTCAGAACACTGGCCAGCCAAATAGTTAACAGAGCTAACTGTGGGCCAAATCGTCAGTCAACTAATTTACCTGGCTAA
>NW_007193843.1:0-1207 GCF_000164805.1 Carlito syrichta
CTCACATGTCGGATCACTCACTGGCCGACTAGTTAAGTCAGCTAACCAGTTGGTTCATTCACTGGCTGACTAGTTAACTCTTCTGACCATTCGGCTCACTAACTAGCTGACTAAAATTGACTGACCAGTCGGCTCTCTCACCAGCTGAATAGTTAAGTCAGCTGGCCAGTCGGCTCACTCTCTGCCTGACTAGTTAAGTCAGTTCCCCTGTGGGCTCACTCACTGGCCTACTAGTTAAGTAAGCTAACTGGTTGGCCAACTAGCTGGCCAGCTATTTAAGTCAGCCAGCCAATCGGCTGACTATTCGGCCAACTGGTAAGGTCAGAACACTGGCCAGTCAAATAGTTAACAGAGCTAACTGTGGGCCAAATCGTCAGTCAACTAATTTACCTGGCTAACTAGTCGACCAACTATTTGACCTACATGTTATGTCAGCTAACAAGTCGGCCGAGTAGTCAGCCAACATGTTAAACCATATAAGTAATTTGCCGAATTGTCAGCAAACAAGTTGTCTCCTAGCTAACTCATTACCCAACTAATTAAGGCAGCTAGTTAACTCGTTTACCAAATAGTTAAAACAGTTAGGTAACTCATTAACCAACTCGTTAAGTCTGAAAGCTATCTTGGTAGCCAACTAGTTAAGTCAGCTAGCTAACTAGGTAGCTAACTAAGATAGCTAAGACAGCTGGCTCACTAGTTAGCTAACTATTTAAGTCAGTTGCCTATGTCTGCTACCTAACTAGTTAGCTAAATAGATAAATCAGCTAGTTATTCAACTAGCTAAATACTTAGAAACAATTTAATTCAGGTAGTTAAGTCAGCTAGCTAACTAGTTAAGTCAGCCAGTTAAGTCAGGTAGCTAAGTAGTTAAGTCAGCTAGCAAAGTCGGCTTTGTAATTTAGTTAGCTGGTTAAGACAGCTAGCTAGGTAATTAGCTAACAGGTTAAGTCAGCAGGTGGAGGCAGTTAGCTAGTTAACTAACGTGTTAAGTCAGATGAGTCAGCAGGCTAGCTAGTTAGGAAACGGGTTGAATCAGCTGTTTGAGTATGCTAGCTAGTTAGTTAACTAACCAGTTAAGTCATCTGGATCAGTCAGCTAGCTAGCTTGTTAGCTAATGAGTTAAGTCAGCTGGTGGAGTAACCTAGCTAGCTCATTAGCTAAAAAGTTAAGTCAGATGACTAAGTCAGCTAGCTAGCATGTTAGATAA
>NW_007193844.1:0-766 GCF_000164805.1 Carlito syrichta
CTGGGCGACAGAGTGAGACTCCAACTCAACTCAAAAAAAAAAAAAAAAGGAAAGATGTCACTTCAGCTGTGCCCATGCATAATTTAATCAGCACAGTGGTTCTGTTTAACCTCTGACAAGCAGATGGTTGAAGTGACTTTTTTCCCAGGTAAAGTAACTGGCTGTCTTGGTGTTCTGTCACATGAGGCCACATGAAGTATGAAAGGGGATGGTGGGTCAATCCATGTCCAGGCCAGACTTGGTGTGTGCTCATCACGTGTGAACACACCAGGAGAACTGAAGACCCAGCGGGCCACAGCACTTCCAGATATGACTGTCGTGGACTCCTTTGAATGAAGCTCCTCTGTCTATGGGAGGAGAAAGGACGAGAAGGAGGTGGAGGAAGGGCTGTCCCTGCAAGTGGGTGTCTACTCACCGTGGCAAGACGGGCTTGTCACACGCAGTGCACCTGTCTCCTTAGAGCACACCACCGAGTCTCTTCTCACTTCAAAGACCATGGACCCTGTTTAAGGCAGCAGCAGCCCCATGGAAGTGCTGTATCTGGATGTCACATACACTTTTGATGAGGAATGGGGTCCCTCCTCACTGAACCCCTAGCCTGGTCTCATACACATGCATGCAGCACATAACCAAGTGGCTGGGGGCATACTGGTGGTGCAAAAGCATCACTCGAGTTGTGGGAAGTTCCTTGCAGGGAAATACTGTATGGTTGGAAGGATACTTTGGAGTCACTGGAAGTGGGGTGGGGTGAGATCCCTGGGTGGGT
>NW_007193845.1:0-346 GCF_000164805.1 Carlito syrichta
TGACTTAACTAGATACCTAACTCGCTAGTTAGTTGGCTAGCTGACTTAATTATCTAGCTAACTAGCTAGTTGATTTATCTATTTGACAAGCAACCTGACTAGCTAGCTGATTTAACTAGATAGCTGAATAGTTAACTGATATGTTAGCTGACTTAACTAGCTAGCTGGCTAGCTAGCTAACATAACTAGCTGACTAGCTAACTAGCTGGCTAGCTAGCTGACTTAGCTAGCTAGCTACCTTGTTGGCTAGACAGCTAGCCAGCTGGCTTAACTTGCTAGCGACCTGGTTGGATAGCTGGCTAGGAAGCCCGGCTAGCTAGACAGCAGACTGTCCACTTGGCTAGTC
>NW_007193846.1:0-843 GCF_000164805.1 Carlito syrichta
TCACCTGTGGGTTCACTCATTGGACTACTAGTTAAGTAAGTCTTTCAGTCGGCCAACAAGAAGGCCAACTATTTAAGTCAGCTAACCTATCTGCCGACTATTCGGCCAACTTGTCAGCTGATACGTTAGGTCTGCTAACTTGTGGACCGACTAGTTAGGTCAGCTACCTAGTGGCCAAACTAGTCAGCCAACTTGTTAGATCAGCAAACTAGCAAGGCAAATATTTAATCAAGCTAACTTGTGGGCCAATTCGTCGGTCAACTAATTAAACCAGCTAACTAGTTTGCAAACTATTTGGCAGACTTGTTAAGCCAGCTAACAAGTCAGCTGATAGTCAGCCAATGTGTTAAACCAGATAAGTAGTCAGCCGAATTGCCAGCCAGCAAGTTGTCACCTAGCTAACTTGTTACCCAACTAATAAAGAAAACTAGTTAACTCTTTTACTAAGTAGTTAATACAGTTAGATAACTCGTTAACCAACTCATTATGTCAGCTAGCTATTTCATTATGCAACTAGTTAAGTCAGCTACCAAAGTCAGCTAGCTAATTAGCTAGCTAGCTAAGTCAGTTAGCTAAGACAGGTTGCTCACTAGATAGCTAACTATTTAAGTCAGCTACTTGAGTCTGCTACCTATTTATCTAACTAGTTAACTCAGCTTGTTATTCATCCAGCTAAATATTTAGCTATTTGATTCAGGTAGTTAAGTCACTAGCAAACTACTTAAGTCAGCCAATTATATCAGCTAGCTAAGTAGTTAAGACAGCTAGCTTAGTTAGCTAGTAAAGTCAGCTTTCTAATTTAGTCAGCTGGTTAAGACAGCTAGCTAGGTAGTTAGCTAATGG
>NW_007193847.1:0-3297 GCF_000164805.1 Carlito syrichta
CCAGCCTAGCCAGCTGACTTAACTAGCTGACTTAATGAAGTAGTAAGCAGGTTAGCCATCAAACCTAACTAGCTCTCTACCTAGCTAGACAGCTGTATAGCCAGCTGACTTAACCAGCTGCTATAAATAGAAAGCCTAATGGCTAGCCAATTGACTTAACTAGCTACATATCTACATAGCCTGCTGGCTTGCCAGATGACTTAACTACCTAACCATCTATCTAACCAGCTAGCCAGAGAGCTGACCTAATTAGGTGACTTATCTAGCTAGCCAGCTGGCTAGCTGGCTGACTTAAGTACATAGCTACCATCATAGGCAGCTAGATAGCCAGCTGATTTAACTAACTGACTTAACCAGCTATTCAGCTGACTTAACTAGCTGATGTAACAAGCTGGCTACCTAGTTCTCCACCTGAGTTAACTAGCTGATTTAACTAGCTAGCTACATAGCTAGCCAGCTGGCTGGTCAGCTGACTTAACTATCTGACTTAATTAGCTAGCCAGCTGGATGGGCAGCTGAATTATCAAACTGAATTAACCAGCTAGCCAGTTAGCTAGCTAGCTGACTTAACTTGCTAGCTACCTAACCAACCTGCTGGGAAGCCAGCTGAATTATCTAGCTGACTTAACAAGCTGGATAACTATATAGCCTAGTGGTTAGCAAACTGACAACTAGCTACGTACCTACATAGCCCGCTGGTTTGCCTGCTGACTTATCTACCTAACTACCTAGCTAACAAGCAGACAAGCGAACTGACTTAATTAGGTGACTTAACCAGTTAGCCACCTAACAAGCCAGCTGACTTAACTAGATAGCTACCATCATTGGCAGTTGGCTAGCCAGCTGATTTAACTAAATGACTTAATCAGCCTCCCAGCTGACTGAACTAGCTGACTTAACTAGCTAGCTACCTAGTTCACCCGCTGAGATAACTATCTGATTTAACTAGCTAGCTACCTAGCTAGCCAGCTGACTGGTCAGCTGACTTAAGTATCTGACTTAATTAGCTAGCCAGCTTGATGACCAACTGAATTAACTAACTGACTTAACCAGCTAGCCAGGTAACTAGTCAGTTGACTTAACTAGCTAGCTACGTAGCCAGCCAGCTGTTAAGCCAGCTGAATTATCTAGCTGATTTAACTAGCTAGCCAGCTGATTAGTCAACTGACTTAACTAGCTTACTACCTAGCTAGCCAGCTGCCTAGGATCTGACTTAACTAGTTGACTTAATCAGGTAGCCAGTTCTCTAGCAGGCTGACTTAATTTCCAATCTGCCTAGACAGTCAGCTGGATAACAGCTGACTTAACTAGCTAGCTACCAATGTAGCCTGCTGTCTTTCCAGTTGACTTAACTACATAGCTACCTAGCTTTCTAGTGAGCTGACTTAACAACGTTACTTAACTAGCTAGCTATCTTGCTAGCCAGTTGACTTAATTAGTTAGCTACACAGCTAGGGAGCTGGCTAGCCAGCTGAGTTAATTCACTGACTTAACTAGCAAGCAAGCTGACTTAGCTAGCTGAATTAAGCAGCTAGCTACCTAGCTAGCCAGTTGGCTTAACTAGCTGGCTCAGCTAGCTAGTTACTGAGCTAGCTATCTAGTTAGCAAGTAAGTTGAAGTGTCGGCTGGAGACTGAGCCAACTAGTTTGCTGGGCAGGGGGCAGGCAAGGGAGCCGACTAGTTAGCTGACCTGATGGAAAGCGAGCAATCCTACTAGTTAGATGACCAGCTAGCTGAGTTTCTAGGCGACTAGTTAGCTAATTAACTAGTTGATTTGGTAGTTGACTTAACTAGCTAGCTGACTAGCTAGCTGGCTATGTAGCTGACATAACTGGATACCAAACAAGCTATCTAGCTGTCTACGTACCTGTCTTAAATAGCTACCTAACTGGCTAGTTAGCTGGATAGCTGACTTAACTATCTAGTGGACCAGCTAGCTAGCTGACTAGCAAGCTAAATAGCAAGCTGACTTAACTTGCTGCTGAATAGTTAGCTGACTTGCCAACTGACTTAACTAGCTAGCTGGATAGCTAACTGACTTAAGTAACTGACTAGCAAGTTGGCTAGCTGACTTAAGTAACTGACTAGCAAGTTGACTGGATAGCTGGCTAGACAGCTGACTTAATTAGCTAGCCAAATGTTTGGCTACACTGCTAGCCATCTGGTTTAACTAGCTAACTACCTGACTGGCAAGTTGGCTAGTGAGCCAGCTAGCCAGCTAGTGGGCTGGCCAGCTGGCTATCCAACCAGCTAAATTAGGCAGCCTGCTGGCTGGACAGTCAGATTACCAATCACCTTAACTAGCCAGACACCCTGCTGGTCAGCCCAGTTAGCCAGCTGGCTTAACTAGCTGGCCACCTACATGACAAGCTGGCTAACCAGCCAGCTTAACTTGCCAGCCACCTAGCTATCCAGCCGGATAAATAGCTGACATAACGAGCAGACTTAACTAGATAGCCAACCGGCTCACCAGCTGGCTTAACTAGCTAGCCACCTAGCTAACCAGTTGTCTAGCCATCTAACTTAACTCACTGACTTAACTAGGTAGTCAGCCAGCTAGCCAACTGACTTAATTAGCTTTCTGCCTAACTAGCAAGGTGGCTAGCCAGCTGACTTATCTAGCTGACATAACAAGTTAGCCAGCTGGCTAGTGTGCTGACTAAAGTACTGAGCTACCTAACTAGTGAGTTGGCTAGCCACTTGAATAAATAAGCTGACTTAACCAGCTAGACAACTAGTTAGCCAGTTGACTCAACTAGCAGACCCAACAATTTAGTCAACTAGTTAGCGAGTTGACATAACTAGCTGACAACACTAGCTAGCCTGGTGGCTAGCCGGTTGACTTAACTAGCTAGCTACATAGCTAGCCAGCTGGGAAACAAGAAGAATTAACTAGCTGACTTTAATGGCTAGACAGCTGACTTAACTAACTGACTTAACTAGTCAGCTGAATTAACTAGATGACATAACTAGCTACCTACCTAGATAACCAGTTGACTTAACTAGCTGGCTTAACTAGATAGCTACCTAGCTAGTCAGCTGCTTGGTCAGCTGACCTAACTAGCTGTCTTAACCAGTTAGCCAGTTGACTGGCCAGCTGACTTAATTAGCTAGACAGCTGAATGACCAACTGATTTAAATAGCTCTCTTTACCATCTAGCCATCTGGCTATCCACCTGACATAACTAGCTACCTACCTAGCTAGCCAGCTGAGAAGACAACTGAATTAACTAACTCACTTAACTAGCTATCCCACTTGCTAGCCAGCTGACTTAACTAGCTTGCTACCTTGATAGC
>NW_007193848.1:0-606 GCF_000164805.1 Carlito syrichta
GAATGGAGAGGAGTGTAATTGAATGGAATGGAATGTAAAGGAATGCAATTGAACTGAGAGGAATGGAATGGAATGGAGTGGAGTGGAGTGGAGTGGCGTGGAATGGAATGGAATGGAGAGAAATATAATGGAAGGAAATGGTGTGGAGTGAAATGGAATGGAATGGAATGGTGTGGAATGCAATAGAATGCAATGAAACGAGAAGAATGTAATGTAATGGAGAGGAATGGAATGGAATGGAGAGGGACACAATTGAATGGAATGGAGGGGAATGGAATGGAAAGTAATGGAATGGAAAGTAATCGAGAGAATGAATAGGAGAGGAATTGGATGGAATTTAATGGAAGGTAATTGAATGGAGAGAAGTGGAATGAAGTGGAATAGAAGCGTGAGTAATGGATTGGAATGGAATAGAATGTAGAGCAGTGGACTGGTATGGATTGGAGTGGAATGGAATGCAATAGAATGGAATGGAATAGAGAGGAATGGAATTAAATAGAAAGGAATGGAATGGAGGGGAATGGAAAGGAGAGGAAATCATAAAGAAGAATGGAATGGAATACAGAGGAATGGACAGAAATGGAGAGGAATAGAATGGAATGGAAT
>NW_007193849.1:0-730 GCF_000164805.1 Carlito syrichta
AAGAGAGTATTGCAGTTGGTTGGGGTGGGCAGAGGGGTTTTTGAGCTGAATGTGAACTGGAGGGCAGTGCTCTAAGGAGGGGGAGTTTACGTCCCATACTTGGGGATTTACTACAGAAGAGGGTAAAGGAGGAAGTGAGTCTGTTGGGGAACCTTTAGTAGTGAGAAGGGCCAAAAATGGGTTTGTGGGGGATGGGTTGGTAAGGGCTGCACTTGGATTAAAGGTGATGGGCGCCTGGAATTTGGCTAGAATGTCCCTGCCCATAAGAGGTATGGGACATTGAGGCAGTACCAAAAAGGAATGAGTGAAGGGGACCTTTGCAAAAATGCATGTAACTGTGGGAGTTATGCGTGGAGTGATGGACTGGCCCCTTACCCCAACTATAGGGGACTTAGACAGGGAAGTTGGGCCCCAAAATTCTTTTATGACGGAAAGGGTGGCTCTGGTATCCAGGAGGAAATGGATGGGCCGCCCATCAACTTTATAGTGACCCTGGGCTCCCGATGATTTGAGATTTGTGTTGGGCAGGGAGACCCCGGGCCCCATCATTCCAAGGTTGCTGCCATACCCAACAGGTCTAAAGCAGGATTGGGGGTTGACCCAATCCCTATTTGGGGACCCAGGAAGATCGTTGCCCAATGTCCTGCCTGACTGCACTTGCGACATGGCTTTTGGGGCACTCTGGGGTTGGGGCATCCTCGTGCCCAATGTCCTGGTTGCCCACACTTGA
>NW_007193849.1:1484-8312 GCF_000164805.1 Carlito syrichta
TATGATCCAAGACGTTTTTCTATTTGTGAGAGGGCTGAGATAGAGAAGGGGACGTGCACCTGGACAATACCCTCTGCACCTGCTACTTCACGGAGGGGAGCTAGGACAACCGGTGCAGCTTGGATTGGGTTACCGGAGGGCTACACTGGAGAGTGATTGGAAGGGGAGGATATATAGGTTGAACTGCTGGAGCAGAAGTGGGAGGGGCTGAAGAGGACGGTGGGGGCAGGGAAGACTTAGGTTGCCTGTAAGGTGGGGGCTCATCTGCAGGCTCGAAATCTGAGACGGGGGAGGAGTGAGCAGAGATGGAACATACAGCGTCTGCAGTAGGGGAAGGGGAATCTAGAGGAGGAAGCCTACATGTGCATGGAACAATGGGAGAAAGAGAAGTTGTAGGAGAAACAGTAGATGCTAGCATGAGTTGAGGATGGAGGTTAGAAAGGTTACAGTTGAGACACAGCCAAGTATGTTCACAGAGGAGAGAGAAGGATTGGACATAGGGAATCTCTACTCACTGTTTTGAACGCTCACAGAAATTATGTAAGTCCCTGATAATATCAGGATTGAGGGATCCCTGAGGGGGTCACTGATTTTGATTGTCTAAGGGATATGTAGGCCAGTCCTGTGTGCAGAGGTGAATTATGTGCTTGGGTTTAATATCAGGGGAGAGAGAGAGGGTAGAGAGATTGCTTAAAAGGCATTTGAGAGGAGAATCGGCCCTCAGGGATGACGAGCATCCCATGAGGGAACAGGCAGACTAAATGGGGCATCCCCCGAAGAGTCAGCTGTCTGAGAAGTGTGGCTGTGGCAAAGTCTGTCGTCATGGAGGTTTGGCACAACCAGGGTTCTCCTGGAGAACTGAGGGGTCAAGGCACCTAGCACTAGGATGTTTTGAAGCAGACAGAGAGCACTTGACCGAGCGGCGGGTAGGGAGTGTATTCACTGCCAGTCAAACAGAGTTTTTGACATGGGAGCCCTTCAGAATCCGCTGTGGGCCAGCAGACGTGGGACCCCTGAGACCTGCTGCAGCCCAACAGCCCTGGGATTCCTCAGGGAAGGGGGGAAAGAGAAAGAGGAAGAGAAAGAGAATTTTACAGAAACCGCTGTGGGTTAGCAGACGTGGGACCCCTGTGGTCCGCTGCAGCCCAGCATCCACGGGAGTTTTTTAAGGTTTGAGAGAGACGAAAGAGAAGAGGAAGCCTTCGGGGTCCACTATGGTCATGGAGGCCAAGGTGGGGTGTGTTCCCTCTTGCCTTGGGGCCGGAGGGGATGGCTCTTGAAGTCTGTTCCATCCGGAGTTCCCCAGAAAGTTTTCACTCCCTTGTTTGGGGGAGAGGGACTTGCCTATCCAACGAGTGCTGGTGTGGATGTGGCTTGGGTGTTTAAAACGGTGGGGAAAGTCTGGGTGGGGGGCTGGATTGGCCACAGGCGCCGAATCAGGGTCCCGCGCAGAGGCGAGAGAGAGACCTGCACAAGGGTGAGAAAGACCCGATTCACAGTGAGCTCTAACAACCGTTAAGGCCAAGAGTTTAATGGGTCAAAGCGGGATGGGAGGGAGGGAAATCTCTGCCCACTTTTTTGAATGCTCATAGAAGTTATAGAGGTGGCTTTAGAGACCTAGGTGGGAGAGGGAAAAACCAGTAGGGGCCCACTGTGGCTTTGAAAGCCTAGGCAGGGTGTGGTCCCCTCTTCACCTGGGGCTGAAATAGCCGCCGGATGATCAACGGTCAGTCTCTTCCGGGTATCCCAGGTGAGGTTTTAGGTTTTCCAGTTAGGGGCACTTACCTATCCGAGGTGGTGTTGGATGCGGCACTGGAGTTTAAGAAAGTGGGCAAAGGCCTTAAGGGGTGAGTCCCACCAGTGCCGGAACGGGGTCCCGCCTTAGGGTGAGAGGAACCCAATCCGAGTCATGGCACCAATGAAAGACGGTGGCACGCAGTGAGACTCAACACCCTTTAAGGCCAAGAGATTTAATAAAGTGGCGGCTACAGAAAGAAGGAAGAGGGTCTGTAACCGCAGGGTAGGGGAGGGAGAGTGAGAGAGAGCCCCCGAGAGAGGGCTGTATTTATGGGTTTGGGAGGGGGTGGCCAGTGCCGTGCTAGGGCCTGGCAAGGGCTGGCCAGTGCCATGTTAGGGTCTTATTGGAGGGGGCTATGAGGTAGTATTCCTATAGAGAGATAATATTTGCGCATAGGTTTAAGTTTCGCACGCACGGGAAAAGCTGGAGTTTAGGGCCTTTGTAGTCTTTGTTTGGTTCTATGTAGTGTTTAGCGCCATCTCGGGAGATGCCCTTCTGACTGTTCCCTGCGTCCTTCAGTTGGAGATCTTGGCTACAAAACTGTTGACTAAAAGCGCTAGCTACATAGCATTATCAATACATCTATCTTTTTTGTAGATACTGGAGTTGGGAACAAATTTATAGCAATTATTCCTCTTACTCTCTGTCCCTGAATAATTATCAAGCACGTAATTTGTGATTCACATCATTCATCACAGTTTTTTTTTTTCCTTCAAACAGCACGTCTGCCTACCAGAGCGGAATTTATGTATTTGCAGCAGTGTATACGGAGAACTCTGTTGGGTACATGAGAAACTCTGTGCATTTATTAATAATGACTTAAAGGCGGGTAACAAAGTTGGATTTTGTAATGCCAGGCTTTCAGTATGGTATTTTCCAGAAAAATAACATCTCCATGTTGCTAGCCTTCCTTTTAAGTACTCTCTACAAACATCTGCATATAAAATCATAGCGTATGTCCAGTTTCAGGCAGTAATAGTATTGAGAATGGAATCACAAAATCACGCTAGCATCTGGGTTTAGAATACAAGGTTGGGTTAGAAATACAGATTATGTTGTGATTTCTTTTGAGCTTGGATGGTGGATAATGAGAATTGCAAATGCAGGAGACTAGAGATCAAAGTCTCCACTTTAATGATATTAATTACAGTACAGGAAACAAAAATCACAGAATCTAGATGTTGTTTAGTACTATTATGTGACTCAGTGAAACTGACTGTGAAAACATAGCCCTCTGTTTTTTCTGCCACATTTCCACAATCACAAAACACAATTGCTTTCTAGTTCAAGAAGCAAGCTAACTACTTGCAAGGGTAAAAATATGTGCTAATGTCTGCTGTTCTTTCATTATAGATCCATATATATTCTCTAGTGGATTAAAACTAGGTTGGAAGTCATAATCACCTCACATGTTACATAAATGTCTAAACTAAACCAGTGTAGAATAAATCAGCTCAAAGTTCATTCTAGAGCTAACTCCTATGTGTTTATGTTTTGGTATCAGTTGTTATTACCCAGTTCCAGACTTCATATGTTACTTTTTTTGTATTCTAAATTAACTTTATTGTTTTTATTAAAATTAGTCCAAGATTTAGGAACATTAGGATTTTTTTTTTCAAATTTTAAAATATGGGGCATTAAGGAATTCTTTAATAGTATATACCCTGCTCTTACTTTAGCCAAATCATTATAATGACTAAAAAAACTGTCTGGCCTAGAAAGAAATATTCTAATTTTAATTCTATCATTTTGCTGGTTCGACCTGATGTGTATAAAAACATTCCTCAATGGTGAATAAATTACTCCAGTTTTAAAAAAATAATTCAAATATTGTTAGAAAGCCAATGTGGGACTATTTCTCAAAAGGTCAAGTCATATTAACCTGGACCAATGTGTTGACTTAGTGAGATAAGAGAAATGTGATATACTGAAATAAGCCAATACACAGAGAGGATCAATTTTTATCATAATATGGCTAAGTTCTGTATATTTTCCTTTCTGCCTGAAACAGCAAGTATATAGGCAGTTCAGGTCATTATCAATCTTTCTTATGAATAGAAAGATTAGTATGTGTCTTCTAGGGTAACAGATTTTCTTTGCCAGATTGAGTAATCTATCACTTGAAAAATATATGTGTTTCATGGAGTTGTTGAAAGCACTTTACGTGGAAACAAAGATACATAATTTCCTAATTTGGAGTTGGAATGAAAATTGGATGAATGTTGATAGTTTTAAAAAGTGGTTCTGGGCAATGATATAGTGAAAGAAAGTCACCTATGGGTCTAAAATAAAATCGCAAATCAGTTTAGACTAGGAGAATCAGACAAACTATTTGCTGAGAGGTAAATGGTGAATGTGGATGTTTTAAAAAAAAGTTTCCCGCAGGACGTGCTGGCGCATGCCTGCTGTTCCAGCTACTTGGAAGGCTGGAGCAGGGCAGAAGGATTACCTAAGCCCAGCAGGTCGAGGCTGCGGTGGCCAGGAGCATGAGCCTGTGACTACTACACTCCAGCCTAGGTGATAGAAGGAGATTCCCACTGAAAAAAAAAGTTTCCCTGCCGGTGCAATGGTTCACGCCTGCAAAAATCCCAGCACTTTGGGAGACCGAAGTGAGAGGATTGCCTGAGCCCAGGGCTTGGAGACCAGCCTGGACAACTTGGCGAGAGTTCGTTTCTACAGTAAATCAAGAAAAATTAGCCAGGCGTGGTGGCGCACACCTGTGGTTCCAGCTACCTGGAAGGCTGACGCGGAAGGATGCCTGAGTCCAGCAGGTTGAGGCTGTGGTGGCCTGAGTGTGCCACTGCACTCCAGCCTGGACCAGAGTGAGACTCTGACTCAAAAAAAAAAGAAAAAAGTTTCCCATTATATAAACAAACAGACCCCCCAAAAGCTTATAAAATAGTCAGATTAATATGTATTTACTTACTTGAGTTGGGATCTCACTCTGTCACCCACGTTGGAGTGCAGTGGTGAAATCATGGCTCACCACAGCCTCCACAGTTCAGAGGACCCTTCCACATCAACTCATGAGTAGCTGGGACTACATGTACGCTCCCATAGTGGACTAATTTTTTGATTTTTTTTATAGAGAAAGTTTTCACTATGTTGCTCAGGTTGTTCTCAAACTCCTGGGCTTAAACTATCCTCCCACCTCAGTCTCCTGAAATGCTGGGATTACAGGCATTCTGCCAATTGATATTTATTGATCAACTACCAATACTATGAAAGATAATAGGCATATAAATGAATGTTATGTTGCTTATTCCCAGAGCGTTTCCACCAGGTATAAACAGGGAAATCAGCCAACATTTACAATGTGATGTAATAAAGGCATCACATTGTAAATGCCCAGACTGGAGTGGAGTGGCACCCTCATGACCACCGCAGCCTTGACCAACTGGGCTCAACTGATCCTTCTGCCTCAGCTTTCCAAGTAGCAGGCACCAAAACACTCGGCTAATTTTTTGATTGATTGTAGAGATGAGGTCTCACCAAGTTGCCTGGGCTGATCTGGAATCCTTGGGCTCAGGCAATCCTCTTTGCTTCCACCTCCCAAAGTGCTGGGATGACAGGCATGAGCCACTGCACCAGCCCAGAAGGAAAACTTTTAAATGCAATTTCTAGGGTACTAAGTAGGAGCTGGTGACTCTGATTTCAGAAAGAAACTTCGCAGAATGTCAATATAAAAAAGCTCTAAAGAACAAGCAGAGTTTACTTGGAGGGGAAATTGCAATAATATTATAGGCATGAACAAGACAAAGATTCAGAAGCGTGGAAAATCTTGGTTTGTTTTGCGGAAGCAGTAATTCTGCATTGTTGAATCAAAAAGAACAGTCCTTGGAAAGGGAAGAAGGTTGATTTTGGAAAAGCAGGATGTAGAGACAGAACATGAGAGGTAAATGTAGAAGCTCAAATGACAAAAGACTATGTAACCACTGGCTGAAAGAGAAAGCATTGAAGAGCTTTTAACACAGAAAGAAAGAATGAGATATGTATTCCAGAAATGCCATGTACATAATTAATCTGAGGGACTTTTTTTATAAACGTATATTCTTGTGCAATTTTAAGGCAAATAATTTATCCCATAATCAAAATCAAACAGTGCTCAAGAAAAGGAATTGACTGAGCAAAATTGTAGTGAATGTTAACTTTTTAGTTTCAGAAGGAAGAAATATTTATTCTATTTCTTCTATGGAATTTTTGTTTACATGGCTATTTTTTTATTTTTATTTTTTGTAGAGAAAAGGTCTTGCTATGTTGCCCAGGCTGGTCTCAAAAATTAGAATATTATACTCTGTGTTTTTATCTCTCCCTCTCCTACTATTTCATGATTCTTTTAAGTAAGAACTAATTATATTGTATGTCTTCTGAGAAATGAGATTCCATTAACTCTTGCACAATTTAATGAATTGATAAACCAATGAAAGTTCTAGTCAGCTGCTGGGATGTAGCAGTTGAATCCATCACTTCTGTGTTCTTCTGAAAAGCATCTTCAGAAATGAGCCAAGTGGTGATTCTTTATTCAGTGTCAACACCCTTAGTTGTCTTATCATCTGTTCTATGTTGCAACCTTATATTTATAGGCAACAAAGAACTAACTTTTGTAATTTGTAAAATATTTTTATAAGAACCAATTGGATTATGTATAAAATTACTCACATTACTTGTATTCTGATATACTTTCTAAAATTATTTTTTCTGGCAGACCAGAAGGGAGTAGAGCTGTAGTTAACATGGGAATAAATTTCACATAATTTTGTTTATACCATTAAAGACATATCTATGGTCTATTTTCTGATGGAAAAACAAAAGTGTCAGCACCAATGAAGAGAGAGGGGGAACAAGACAGGTGTGTAGAGGTCAGTTCTCATCAAAGGGAAGCAGCTGTTTAGTCTGTTCCTTCCACAAACCTACATAAGATGTCCTTCTCTGAAAGGTGCCCAAAGCCTAGGCTTTGATCTGCTTGTTAGAAAATCAGACTAATAATTTATGTCATGTAGCATCAAAAGAGGTATTTTTTTTTTTTTTTT
>NW_007193849.1:8492-57159 GCF_000164805.1 Carlito syrichta
GGGTCTCGAACCCGCAGGCTCAGGCAATCCACTCACTCAGCCTCCCAAAGGGGTGGGATTACAGGCTGAGCCACCGAGCCCAGCGTATTTTTTTTTTTTTTGAGTAGCAAATAAAAGTTCACTGATAATTTTTCTTCTCTCTCTTTTTTTTTTTTTTTGAGTCAGAGTCTCACTCTGCTGCTCAGGCTGGAGTGCAATGGCAAAATCATGATTCACCGAAGCTTCGACTTCCTGGAATCAAGTGATCTTTCTGCCTCCGCTTCCTGAGTAGCTAAAACTACAGTCATATGCCACCACACATGCTATTTTTTTATTTTTATTTTTTGTAGAGAAAAGCTCTTGCTATGTTGCCCAGGCTGGTCCCAAACTCCTGTATTCAAGTGATCCTCCTGCCTCAGCCACCCAAATTACTGGGACTACAGACGTGAGTCACTGTACCCAGCCAATTTTTCTATTATATTTTGCTCCTATTACATACATGGTGGTATTATTTTAGTCTTTCTAGCAGAAGCTCATAGTTGGAAAAAAGGAATAATAAAAATAAACAAAAATCAAAACACCGTATAGGTAGCTTTCATTTTAATAAAAGTTGACCTTTTTAGAAAAAACAAAGTGTAGTATTTTCTATTTGTTCATTTACCTCACACATTTTTATTAAATGTCCTCTGTGTGTCCTTCATTACCCTACAGACTTGAGAAATATCAGGAAGAATTATAGAAATATTGTGCCTTATGAAGTTAAGGGAAAAAATTAAACAAAGTGCATAATAAAAGCTAAATAATTTTAGTTCATTAGAATACAGAAGTGCTATGGAAAAACAGTAAGTAGAGCAGGGGAATTGAGAGTGCCGGGCTAAGTAGTGGGATGCAATTTAAAATAGGATGGTCAAGGATGGTTACACAGAGTTGAAGGAGATGAGGACATTTGACTTTGAAGCAAGAGTGTTCCAGGAAAAGGGACAAACCACTTCAAGGAATATTATGCAACCATAAAGAAGAACAAACATATGAACTTCACAGCAACTTGGATGGATTTAGAGTCCATCATACTCAGTGATCTATCACAGAAACAAGGAACAGAGTACCAAATATTCTCATTCATAAGTGGGCCCTGAATAATTATCATAATACTATAAGAAAGAGATTGGCAGTAGTGGCAAACTGCTGGTGGAGGGGTGATGGGATTGGCAGTTGAGGGAAACTGCCAAAGGCGGGAGGGGCATACCTCATCTACAAGGATACCTGCATAATGAACATTTGTATGCCTAACCCTGAATTGTACCCCACATCTTTAAAATAAAGAAAAAAAAGAAAAAGATTCACAAAGAAAAAGCAAACAAAAGCACAGTACTAAGATTGGAGCATTCCTGGGATATTCAAGAACAAAAAGAAAGTGAATGCAGCAGGAACTGAGTGAGCAAAGATAAGCAAGAAAGAATTTCACATAAATCTGTGCAGTGTGTTAAAGGATGGAGGGGTATCATGGAAGACCTTGTGGGTCATTTGATAAAATTTGACTTTAAATGAAACGGGAAGCCATTACAGCTTTTTAAGCATAGGAATTATGAGATCTGACATACTTTTCAAAGTGTTATTTTGTTACATGTGCTGTTACAAATGAAGTGCACAAGTACAGAATCAGGTCAGCCATGTAGGTGGCTATGGGAATAATAAAGGTGAGAAATAAACGATGGTTCATACAAGGTTGATGGAAGGGGAGGGAATGAGAAGTAATCAGTTTCTGGATGTATTCTGAGGGTTTTCAATATTTTAATTTGGTTTAAAATGTTTAATTGATTTTCATAGGAATTTAGCTCAAGATTACATTCTTAAAATGGCCATATACTGCTAAATCACTTATTCGAAATGTTGCTTCTACTGTTCTTTTGGAGTATATTTGTATTGTCTCCAGTATGATTGGCGAGGTGCTTGAGGAGACGGTGCATATATTATGTATCGCTTTGTCTTAAGTGTACAAGGTACCTAGTAAGTATTTTTAGATATGAGTTTTTTGGGGGGTTTTTGTGAATGGGATTGTGTTTTTTATTTGGTTCTTTGCCTGCTTGTTGCTGGTGTATACAAATGCAACTGTCTTTTGCACATTGATTTTGTAACCCGAGACTACCAGAGTTGTTTATCAGTGTGAAGAGGTTTTTGAGAGACTCCCTGGGATTTTCTAGGTACAGAGTCATATCATCTGCAAAGAGGATGTGTAGTGTTCTCTTTTCCTATTTGGATACTCCTGATTTCCTTCTCTTGCCTGATTGCTCTGGCAAGGACTTACAACAACTCTATGTTGAACAAGAGGAATGAGAGTGGGCAACCTTGTCATGTCCTCATTCTTAGTACTGCCCGTTGAGCAAAATGTTGTATACGGGTTTATCATACATGGCTCTTATTGTTTTGAGGAATGTTTCTACAACGACTAGATTTTTAGTAATTTTTTATCAAGAAGAGATGCTGAATTTTATTGAATGCTTTTTCTGCATCCAATGAGATAATCATGTAGTTCTTGGTTTTACACTCGTTAATGTTCTGAATTTTGTTTATGATCTTGCAAATGTTGAACCAGTTCTGCATCTCAGGAATGAAGGGCAACAGTCATGGTGGATGATGCTTGAGTTGTGTTGCTGTATCTTATTTGCTGGAATCTTGTTGAGAATTTTTGTGATTTATGTTCATCAAGGAGACTGGCCTGTAATTTTTTTCCTTGTTGGTTATTTGCCAGGTTTGAGTCTCAGTATGACATTAGCCTCATAAAATGAGTTAGGGAGAATTTCATCATTCTCAATTGTCTGGAATACTTTCAATAAAATTGATATCAGCTCCTTCTTGAATGTCTTGTGGAATTCAGTTGGGAAGCCATTCTGTCCATTTTTTTTGTTTTGTTTTTGTTTTTTTTTTCTAGGAGGTTTCTTATAACTGAATCAATTTCCTATGTTGCTATTGGTCTCTTAGGAATTTCATTTCTTCTTGTTTCATCCTTGGGAAGTTGTGTGATGCCAGAAAATTCTCCATTTCCTTTAGATTTTCCAGTTTATTTGCATGCAGATGTTCATTGTAATCTTGATAATCTTTTGAATTTCTTCAGGGTCAATTGTACCTCACCTTTTCATTTTTAATTGTGTTAATTTGGAATTCTTCTTTCTTTCTTTTCTTTTTTTTAAAGTCAATTTAGCCAGAGGTTTGTCAATTTTATTTATCCTTTCAAAGTATCATCCTTTTGTCTTTTTCATCCTTTCTATGACATTTTTGTCCTGTATTTCCTGCAATTGTGACTGTATATTAGTGGTCTAGATTTTTAGACTGAAGTTGGCATTTAGATGATCTTGGCTTTCTAGCTCCCTAAGGTGTGATGCCAAGATGTTTACTTGTGATTTTGCTATTGTCTTGATGTGCACAAGCAATGCTATGAATTTTCCTCTTAACACTGTTTTCATGGCAATCCAGAGATTCTTATGTGTCTTTGTTTGTTTCCAGGAATCTTTTATGTCTGTCTTGATTTCCATACTGACTCAGAAGTCATTCAACAGCATGTTGTTTAGTGTCCATGTCTTTGTATGTTTTGGTGGGATCTTGTGGTGATATTTATTTTTACTCCACTGTGATCTAAGAAGATGCATGGTATTATTTTGACCTTTTGAAATTTGTTTACACTTGATTTATGCCCAAGGATGTAATTGATTTTGGTGTGTGTTACACGTACTGATGAGAACAATGTATACTCTGTAGTTAGTAGGTGGAGTGTTCTGTAGGTAAATATTAAATTCATTTGATTGAGTGTTGAGTTAAGGATCCAGATCTTCTTGTTGGTTTTTTGCCTCAAGGATTTGTCTGGGGTGGTTAGCAAATTATCAAGATCTCCAACCATGACTGTGTGAGTGTCAATGGTCTCTCTTAGTTTACTTAGTAGTTGTTATATAAAACCTGGTGCTCCTGTATTGAATACATATATGTTTAAGATGGATATTATTGTCGGTGGATTGAGCATTTTATCAGTATGCAGTGTCCTTCCATGTCCTTTCTAACTTTTGATGGTTTGAAGTCTGCTTTGTCTGATATCAGAATAGTTACTCCTGCTCTTTTCTGTCTTCCATTTGCCTAAAAGGTCATTTTCTAGTCTTTAAACTTGAGCCTGTAGGTGTCCTTGACAGTATAATGAGTCCCCTAGAGGCAGCAGAATGTTGGATCATGCTTCTTTATCCAGTCTGTCACTCTGTGACTCTTCATTGCATCCACATAACCAGAGAAGTGAAAGACCTTTACAATAAGGACTACAAAACACTGCTCAAAGAATTCAAGGATGGCACAAAAAATGGAAAAATATAGCATGCTCATGAATTAGAGGAATCAATATTATCAAGATATCCATCTTAACAAAGGCAAACTACAGATTTAGTGTAATAACCATCAAATTATCAAAATCATTTTTCACAGACCTGGTAGTGACAATACAGAAATTCATATGGAAACAAACAAACAAAAAAACATGAATAGCCAAAACAATCCTCAGCAAAAGAAAAAATGCTGGTGGCATCACACTTCCAGATCTTAAACTTTATTACAAGGCTACAGTAATCAAAATGGCATGGTATTGGTACAAGAACAGGCCATATAGATTAATGGAACAGGACAGAGATTCTGGAAGCAAAAACACAATATTTTGACCAACTCATCTTTGACAAAGCCATCAATAACAATAATTGAACAGAACAATAATTGAAGAACAGAGGCTAACCACACACAGAAGAATAAAACTGGACCCTACCTATCACCATATACAAAAATCAACTCAAAATGAATCAAGGACCTAAATGGACAACCTCATACTATAAGAATGCTGGGGGGAAAAAAGCGTAGGAAACACTCTTCTGGACATTTTAGTAGGCAATGAATTCCTGACTAAATTCCCCAAAATGAATGCTACAAAGGTTAAGATACACAGGTGAGACATCAAACTGAAATGTTTTTGCACAGCAAAAGAAACTATCAAGAGAGTGAAAATATAACCCACAGAATGGGAAAAAAATATTTGCAAATTATGCACCTGACAATGGCCTAACATCCAGGATCTACAAGGTACTAAAACAAAGTGAAAAGAATAAAAAATAAACCCTTTAAAAGGCAGGCAAAGGACACGAACCGACACTTCTCAAAAGATGATGTATAAGTAACCAAAAGACACATGAAAAAAATGCTCAGTCTCAAGGTGTTGGGATGACAGGCATGACCCACCATACCTGGCCTTCAAAACCAAACTTTAAGAGGTAAAACTATAAGACTCTTAGAAGAAAATACAGTAGTAAATTCTTGTGATCATGGGCTAGACAGTGGTTTCTTAAATATGACACCAAAAGCATAAGGAACCAAAGGTAAAATACATGAATAGGCATTCTTTAAAGAAGATATATAAATGAGCTGGGTACAGTGGCTCATGCCTGTAATCCCAGCACTTTGGGAAGTGGAGGCAAGAGGATGACCTGAGCCTGTGGTTTTGAGACCAGCCTGGGCAACATGGCAAGATCTAATCTCTATGATAAACAAAAAAATTAACTGGGTGTGGTGGTGCACTACTGTAGTTCCAGCTACTTGGAAGGCTGAGGTGAAAGAACTGCCAGAGCCCAGCAGGTTGAGGCTGAAGTGGCCAGCCTGGGCAACAAAGTAAGATTTCAACTCAAGAAAAAGAAGGCATATAAATGGCCAATAAACACATGCTGGTGAGAATGCACATTGGGGCAGTCATGTTGAAAAACAGTTTGATTGTTTCTCAAAATACTAAAGATAAGAGTTACCATATAACTCAGCAATTTTACTCCTAGTTATATACCCAAGATAAATGAAAATATGTTCATACAAAAACTTGTACTGATGAGTGAATAAATGGGGAATATCCATGTAATGAAGTGTTATTCAGCCATAGAAAGGAGTGAAGTACTGAAACATGGTACAATACAGATGAACCTACAAAACGTTATGCCAAGCCAAAGAAACCAGTCCTTAAAGATCACATATTGTATGATTCCATTTATGTGAAATGTCCAGAATAGGAAAATCCACAGGGGCTAAAAGAATATGAAAGTTTGTATATGGCTTGTGGAGGGTGAATGCTAATGGATATGGAGTTTCTTTGGGGGTGATAAAAATGTTCTAGGGCTGGTTGTGGTGACCCATGCCTATAATCCCAGCACTTTGGGAGGCCAAGGTGAGAAGATTGCCTGAACCTATGGTTTCGAGACCAGCCTGGGCAACTTGGCAAGACCTCATCTCTACAATAAATAAAAAAATTAGCCAGGTGTGGTGGCGTGTGCCTGTAGTTCCAACTACTTGGAAGGCTGAGGAGGAAGGATTGCCTGAGCCCAGGAGGTCAAGGCTGTGGTGGCTGTGAGTGTGCCACTTCACTCCAGCCTGGGCAACAGAGTAAGACTGCAATTCAAAAAAATAAAAGTTCTAAAATTGATAGTGGCGATGTTTGCACGACACCGTGAATATGCTAAAAATCACTGAACTGTACACTTTAAATGAGTGAACTGTATAATATATGAATTATAGCTCAATAAAGTTGTTACCAAAAAAAGGGAAAAAATGCTGAACCGCAGTAAATATCAGATAAATACAAATCAAAACTACAATGAGATACCACCTAACTCTGGTAAGGATGGCTATCATTAATAAGTCAAAAAACAACAGGTGCTGGCACAGCTGTGGAGAAAAGGGAATGCTTCTACCCTATTGGTAGGAATATAAGCTAGTTCAAGCTCTATGGAAAGCAGCGTGGTGATTTCTAAGAGTTCGACAAATTGATATTTCATATGATCCTGCAATCCCTGTTTTGAGAATAGACTTGGAGGAACATAAATCACTCTGCCAGAAAAGATGCCTGCACATACATGTCTATTGCTGCACTATTCAAAAAAGTAAAACCATGGAACCAGTCCGGCTGCTCATCAAAAATGGACAAGATAACAAAAATGTAGTATGCATACATGATGGAATATTATGCAGTCATAAAGAAGAACAAAATCATGGCCTTCTCAGCAACTTGGTTGCAGTTAGAAACCATCATACTAAGTGAACTATCACAGAAACAACAGCATGTCCTCACTCATAAGTGGACCCTGAACACGAGTCACATTAGCACAAGGGTAGGATCAGCAGTCACTGGGCACTATGAAGGAAGGGAGGGGCTGGGTGGAGTGGCTCAAGTCTACTATCCCAGCACTTTGGGAGGCAGAAGCGAGAGGATTGCCTGAGTCCATGGGTTTGAGCCCAGCCTGGAATACATGGTGAGACCTCATCTCTACAATAAATAAAAAGATTAGCCTGGCGTGGTGGTGCACACTTGTAGTTCCAGCTACTTGAAAGGCAGATGCGGAAAGATGACCTGAGCCTAGCAGGTTGAGGCTACTGTGGCTGTGAGCGTGCCACTGCACTCCTGCCTAGGTGACCAAGTGAGAGTCCAACTCACAAAAAAAAAAAAAAAAAAGGAGAAGATGAAAGCAAGAGGATGTGGTGCATGTTATCCACCTGCAGCATTTTATGCTGTAAATCCTCACTCTATATCCAAAACTCTATAATAAATAATAAATAAATTATAAAAAGCAAAAACAAAGCGTTTCTTAAATGATATGAGAAAGGTTTCTGAAAATTTCCAATTTTATTTAACTATTTTGTTCATAAGACTTCTGTGATGAAAAAATTATGTGATGTCTATGTTTTAGAATATTAGATAGCCATAATTATTTTAATACAATAATTAGAAAGGTTAATTCACTTAATTATTTTATCAATTACAATATTATTATGAGGAGAGGATTTACTCATTGTTGTATTCTTAACAAAAATATGCAATCAAGAAAGAAATAACAAAAATATGCAATCAAAAAAGTGAAAGAAAAGATTTTAAAAATTGGAAAGAGTAAAAAATTAGTTAAGTCCAAAATTTTACAGAAGGAAATGTGAATTTAAGACAATAGACTATTTTTTAGAACAACTGACAGTATGCTTGGATATAATTCTTTTCATTAAGATACAAAATTTAGTACAAAAATATAAGAGCTTCCTTTGGTCTTACAGTTTTTAAAGCTTATGTTAATTTTAGACAAAATAAACAGAAATGACCAATATCCTCTATAAATTTATGTTATATAGTAAAAAAAATTCAAATAATGTACCCTGTTTTTACCTTTTGTAAATGACAATATAGATTTTAACCTTTTTCAAGAAGAGTATATATTGTCCTAAAATATAAAATATTGGACATATGAAAATATAAAGTGAAAATTAATTATTTTTAGTCTATTTTTTTCTTTTTTTTGCATTTTGATCTAAAGCCCAAAATAGTAGTGAAAGTAACTAATCCAAGAAAGTAGGGAACATGTCTAGTCAACAGAGAAGCATTATTGGGATACACATACATTGCCTATATAGGCTCTGCCTACATGTAATTTGAAATGGACATTTAAATTTCAGTGTAATTGAAGCAAGAGTTTTTCTAGGTTTTTGTTGTTGTTGTTTGTCTGTTTTGAGTCAGTCTCACTCTGTCATCCAGGCTGAAGTACGGTGGCATGAGTACACTGCAGCCTCCAACTCTTGGGCTCAGGCGATCCTTTCCCCTCAGCTTCCCAAGTAGCTGGGACTACAGGCAGGTGCCACCATGCGTGATTATTATTATTTTTTTCTTTCTGTGTGTGTGTGTGTGTGAAGAAGAGGTCTTGCTATGTTGCTCAGGTGGGTCTTGAAGTTCTGGGTACAAGCAATCCTCCCATCTTTGGCAACTTAAAGTGCTTGGATTACAGGTGTAAGTCTCTGTGTGCCTGGCCTAGACTTTTTTTTTTTTTTTTGGTACTACTTTAAATGATTGATTGGAGATAATTAGGGCTTTGGACAAAATGATTAGTGATAAGTGTTTATAGAGCTTCATGAAACACAAGGAGTTTAGTTTAAAAATACTTTTGAAGCATCTGTTTCTTGAAAATATGAGTTCATTAGATAATTTTATAATTTTTCTTCAAAAATCACCTCTAATAGAGTCCACAGAATGGATAATAACATTATGCAAATCACAAGACTATTTCAGAAGCATCCTTGTGGAGTTTTTTGGGTTTTTTATATTTTTTTGTCTGTCAACAATTTAGATGCAAAAAAGAAAAAGAAACACTTTGTGGAGAAAGATATTTTAATCTTTTATTATTTTATTATTCAGTGAAAAATAAGTGAAAACACATGGAGATGTTTTGAAACTCTTAACTCCCGCAGAAATAAAGAATAGAAAGACTTCTAAATAAAGTCTGAAACACCCACTGATTCCAGTTTATTATGAAAAGGGCTTAAGGCACATCTACATCTTGTAGCAGGCTAATCATTAAACTTACATGATTTGCATCTTTATCTGTAATAAAAATTTTACCCGGGAATAGTCCATTTAGTTGCAGGACATCTACCTTTTCAAGGTAACTTTCTCTTATAACTTTCCATCTTCACGGACACTGAAAATTATCCACAAGAGAAACCTTCAGAAACCCAAAACTTGGATTTGTACTTCTCCTTTAATTGTGTAAAACATCTCTCATGCCCACATATATTTTTATATCTAAGACAGCCTGCAGTTCTGCTTGCCAACCTGAAACTCGTTTCACAAATTTTTCAGCAGCTGGTATCATAATAAGCCAGTTTTTATGCAAATTAGAATCTGCCTAATCAATTTTTAACCACAATATTAAAGTTTAAAATTTTTTAAATTAAAATTTTTAAAAAACTATACATTTTATCAAATCTATTCATTTAGCTTGATTCCCATTATATTAAGAATCTGATTTTAAGAAATATTTATATGAAGCAAGTTTTCTAATAGAACTATAATCTATAAAGGTTTGATATAGCTAATTTTTTGTTGAAAGGTTCATTTTATGTTTTCTTTTATCTAATATTCTTATAAATTATACATTTTTACTAATTCAAATATAATAAGCCGAGCATGGTGGCTTATGCCTGTCATCCCAGCACTTTGAAAAGTGGAGGTGAGAGGATTGCCTGAGCCCACTGGTCTGAGACCAACCTGGGCAACTTGGCAAGACCTCATCTCTACAATAAATCAAAAAATTAACCGGGTGTGGTGGTGCACCACTGTGGTTCCAGCTACTTGGAAGGATGAGGAGGAAGGATCACCTGAGTCCAACTGGGTGACAGAGTGAGACTTCAATTCAAATCACACAAACAAAGAAAAAACAATATATTAGCCGGGCATAGTGGTGTGCCCCTGTAATTCCAGCTACTTGGAAGGCTGAGGAGGAAGGATCGCCTAAGCCCAGCAGGTCAAGGCTGTGGTGGCCGTGATTGTGTCACTGCACTCCAGCCTGGGCAGCAGAGTGAAACTCCAACAACAACAACAAAACCAATATAATAAAGTTGGCATATTTTTGCACTACCACTTTAAATGCAGTATGTTCACTTCAATCATTTCTTTAGAAAAATAAAATGTGACAAAATAAAAATGCTACTTTTCATGCTGAAGTGAGTTATTCCCTTTAATTGCCTAAACCAATCTTTTTCAAACCACAAATTTATCAACTATGAAATATAGTCAGTTATTTACCAAGTGCAAGTTACTTTTTTATTATTAGTCTATATAATGAATATTCTTTGAGTGTGAAATTTCATACTTATTACTGGTGGGATTTTTTTCCTGCCATTGCCAAGAATAAACAGAAAAAGAACACAACCTTTACTATATAACAAGGAGTAAAGGTTATTATTGTATTTATTTTTACCATAATAGTATCCATTTTTCTCTAAACACAGTTGACTCTATTTTTTATTCAGTTTCATTGGCAGTAATTGGGGGATAAATTTTTCATTAAAAATTCAAAGATCAAGAAGATCTACCTATGATTCAATATAATCGACACTTTAAATATGCATAGAGCATATTGTAAAATACCAATATTCTAAGTAGATGTGCATAGGAATATTTTATTGCCATCAATTGAAATAATTAAATAAATCCTTAATATTGAAAGATAAAATTTTTGGAAAACACTAATTAGATTGTTTTTATTTTGTCTGTCTATCTATCTATCTATCTATCTATCTATCTATCTATCTATCTATCTATTTTTAAATGTCACCCAGGCTGGAATGCAGTGGCAGGATCACAGCTCACCACAGTCACAACCTCCTGGGCTCAGGTGATCCTTCTGCCTCAGTCTCTCAAGTAGCTGGGACTACAGGTGTGTGCCACCATCCATGGTTAATTTTTTTCATTATTTTTTTTTTCGAGACGAAGTCTTGTTATGCTACTTAAGCTTGTCTTGAATTCCTGGGCTCAAGCAATCCTCTGGCCTTGGTCTCCCAAATTGCTGGAATTATAGGAACAAGTCACCACACCTGGCATCACTGGTTATTTTTAAAAATCTCCATTGACTATAGAATTGAATGTGCTAGTATTATGTAGCTTAATGCAGAGCAGAATGTATTAAAGTTGAAAAACAAAACATATGATTATTTTATTAATGACACTATCATTTGTTTTTACTTTTGTCTCCAGACTCAAGGTCGACTTCCTGTCCAAATGCTTTTTTCTCAGCTTTCTAAAATCTAGCATTTAGACAAATGCTTAGTTCCAGCTTGATTTTTCCATGCATATTTATTAAATAAATACGTAAGAATGAGAATAATTTCTTTCCTTGTTATTGTACTAACAATTCATTCTCTAAGATAAATTATGGCTATCTTGTTTTTGACTACTGATTCTTTAAGTTTCATGACACTGTAACTTTCCTATTTCTTTTTCGTCTTTTTTTTCTTTTAATATTACTGAAACCAATTAGAACACCTAGTAAAGGAAAATGACCGTTCAAATAGAATTATTCAAATTTCTCTCATCTTACCTTTGTTCACTTTTAGTGCTTACTCCATCTCAGAATTTTTTCTTCCTTTTTTAAAGTTCATTTCTTTCCTTTTGCAAAACTTATTTCTTAAGATATTGAAGCATGCACACTGCCTGTGTATGTATGTTCTCTCATCCTTGGTAAAAAGTAGCATAGTGTAGATGGAAATGTATCTAGGTTGTTTTTGTTTCCCTCTAATTCTTCTTTAACTAGTAATGTAGTGATAAGAAAATTAATCTTCTTGGCTTATAAAGTTTTCTTCTAATAAAATTTAGAATTTGTTCTATATAAATTCTAAGCTTCCTCCAAACTTTCAGCTCAGTCTCTATGATTTAAGTCTAGGTATCTTTTTTCAAAATGGGTCTCCACTCGATAAATTTGTTTCTATTATTGGTGTTCCATTATTTCACTTTTCACCTTGAATATTTGGAATTTCCATAGCTCTTCATTCTTCATTCACTTTCTTTCTTTCTTTCTTTTTTCCCATTATTCCTGTAAAGATTACGCTGAGTTTTTTTTGTGTGTGTATGTGTGTGTTGGAGTCTCACTCTGTTACCCAGGCTGGAGTGCAATGGCATGCTCACAGTCACCGCAGCCTTGACCTGCTGGGCTCAGGCGATCCTTC
This sequence comes from Carlito syrichta, assembly GCF_000164805.1. NCBI lineage: Eukaryota > Metazoa > Chordata > Mammalia > Primates > Tarsiidae > Carlito > Carlito syrichta. The sequence goes on from NW_007193849.1 coordinate 21,003, forward strand.
CGCCTCAGCCTTCCACGTAACTGGAACTACAGGCACATGCCGCCATGCCTGGCTAAATTTTTGGTTTGTTGTAGAGACGAGGTCTCTCCAAGTTGCCTGAGCTTAGGCAATCCTCTCGCCTTGGCCTCCTAAAGTGCTGAGATTATAGGCTTGAGCCACCGTGCCCGGCCAGACAATACTGAGTTTTAAAGAGCAAACAGCATTTTGCCAGCCGGAGACGAAAAGAAAGTGCAATAGCTTATACAAAGACAAGAAGCAAGGTGCATGTTAAATATTTTCTTACTTTAAATTATTTTTATTTGATGTTATATATGGCATGTTTGACTTTATCTAACTTTCTATTTGTATTATGTAGTGGAAACTTTATTATTTTCTATTATGGATTCTTTAGAACTCCTCAACAAGTTATGAAATCTCAGGTTTGAAAAAGCAAAGTAAAGAATTTTCATAATATAAGGAGACTTTCGAATGTTTATGCAAAAATAGAATTAAAAGATAAAAATAAGATATATAAACTTTTTCAACCTAGTTCAAGACATTTGTAAGTGATGATACTAGCCATTTAGTCCATCTTTAAATGGGGTGTCCTAGAAATTTAACCATGTCAGTGCAATCTTTTAAATTATAATTAAAGAGAAATAGGTACCCATTAAAGATGCTTTAAGGTTAGGAGATAAAATATCAGAAGGAGGCTGGGTGCAGTGGCTCAAGCCTATAATCCAAGCACTTTGGGAGTCTGAGGCAAGAGGATTGCCTGAGCCCACCGGTTGGAGACCAGCCGGTGCAACATGGCGAGACCTCATCTCCACAGTAAATCAAAAAATTAGCTGGGCATGGTAGCACATGCCTGTAGTTCTGGCTACTTGGAAGGCTGAGGCAGAAGGATCGCCTGAGCCCAGCAGTTCAAGGCTGCAATGGCCATGAGCGCACACTCCAGCCTGGGCAACAGAGTGAGACTCCAACTCAAAAAAAAAAAAAAAAGTCAGAAGGAGCCAAATCAGGACTGTAACATGGATGTGGAATGATGTCCCACAGAAACACTCACAAAGTTGCTTGTTAGATGAGACAAATGAGCAGGAATGGTGTGATGGTGAAGAAAGACTCTCTAGTGAACATTTTCTAAATGTTTTTTCTACCAAAACTTTGGCTAACTTTCTCAAAACACTCTCTAATAGGAAAATGTTATCATTGTTTGTTCCTCCAGAAAATCAACAAGCAAATGCCTCAAACATCCCAAAAAGCTATTGCCATGACTTTTGCTCTTGACCAGTCTATTTTTGATTTAACTGGACCCCTTTCTTCTCTTGGTAGCCATTGCTTTGATTGTGATTTGTCTTCTGGATCATACAGGCAAAGCCATGTTTCATTTTCTGTTAAAATTGTTTTTAAGAAATGCTTCAGAATCTTGGTCTTATTTATTTAAAATTTCCATTGGAAGTGCTGCTAGTGCTTGCAGCTGATCTAGTTGAAGTGGTTTTGGCATCCACTGAGTGAAAAGATTGCTCAACTTTAGTTTTTAAGTCAGAATTGTGTATGTTAAACCAACTGAGAAAACTATATGGCGTTGGCTATTGTTTCTGCTGTTAATAATCAGTCCTCTTCAACTAGGGCACAAACAAGGTGAATTTTTTTCTTAAATTTTCTTTCTTTCTTTTTTTTTGAGATAGAGTCTTACCCTGTCATCCAGGCTGGAGCGCAATGGCACGATCATGGCTCATTGCAGTCTTGACCTCCTGGGCTCAGGCAGTCCTCTGACTCAGCCTCATGAACAGATGGGACTACAAGTGTGCACCACCCCACCCAGCAAGTTTTTTTTGTAGAAATGAGGTCTTGTTATGTTGCCCAGGTTGGTCTCAAACTCCTGGATTCAAATGATCCTTCTGCCTCAGTCTTGCCTGTTTTTTCCTCACAAATTGATATGGATGATCTGTTGCTGTGGGATTTATCTTCAACATCACCTTGCCTCTTCTTAGAACAAGTTATCCATTTGTAAAATACTAATTTCTTTGGAATATTGTCCTTAAAAACTTTTCTTAGAGCATCATTGATTTCACTATTTTTCCACCCAAAGTTCACCATAAATTTATTGTACTTGCTGCAATTTTAGCAGAATTCATGTTTTTCTGATAAGGATTATTTCCAGACTGATGTCATATCTTTCCTTGTGCCTCAAACTAGATACTGTTCAGACATGTTATAACAAGTTAGTATGAGTTTATTTTGTTGCAAAATAACTAAAATCCATGTATAGTTTTTCATAATACACATGTCCTATGGACTTTCTGAAGAGCTCTGTTATATGTCAGCCACTTCTCTAAACACTTTACATAATTTTTAAAATTCTTATACCTATCCTGTAAATTATGTGCTACTGTCTCTATTTTACAGGAGCATACTGAGGTACAAAAATATTAAGTTATACAGATAGTACATTGCAGAGTTGAGCTTCAAACCAAATCAGGGTGGTTCTGGAGTCTGTGATCTTCAGCAACAGGTCTGTTGTCTGCCTCTCAAGAGACTCAGGGTTAGAAAGACAAACAGACCTGAAGACAGGAGCCAGAAGTCCAAATACTGTAGGCAAATCTAACACAATGATAAGTATTTTTTGTACTTAAACATAGAAAAGGTATCATAAAAGAAGCCCCTCCCCCCCAAAAAAAGGTACGCATAAGGAACTCCCCATGAATAGAGTTTGCAGAACAGGACATTGCTCCACAGTGAGTGAGTAAGTAAGTGAGTGGTGAGTGAATGTGAAGGCCTAGATGTTACTGTTCACTTTTACCCAACGGACAGTACAGTAAGTTTATTGATCCCAGCATCACTATGAATACATGGGTTATGCATTGTGTTACAATGTTACAGCAGCCATGCCACCATGACATGATAGGAATTTTTCCCATCAGTCACGATACTATGGGATCACCTTCACATTTGCAGTACATCATTGACTGAAATGTTGTTATATAAGATTGTACGTAGAAAAACATGAAAAAAATGGAGGCCCCATAAACCTTAATGTTTTTTCTTGATACTTAAAACCTCTAAGGAATTTTCCTTAATCAGAATAAAATCAATATCCAAAGGGCTTATCTGTCATGTAGTATATAGAAGAAAACTCTTGCCAGAGGCAATATTTTTAAGTGGGTTTTTGAGCAGGAAACTCTTTCCAGAAGCAATATTTTAGTCATGTGGATCCAATTCTGAGATTGGAGAATTCGGACCAAGCACCATAGGCATAAGAAGCAAACCAAGCTCTCGGAAGATAGATGACACCCTTCTAGCTTGGTGGTATTCAAAGTGGATTCTAGCATGAACTTAGGAAGAGTGATGTAGAATCCTGGTTTGAAAAGCCTCCTACCTCCCCACAAATTTTTTTTAGAAAAACAGAGGCTGATACCCAGCAAGCCATGAGAGATTTGGCACATAATATTTACTTTCTACTGCAAGACTTAATAGAAATGGAATGAATAATAAAGTGCTTTATTTCCTTATTGATTACTCAGAGACTAGATGAGGCTGTGCTTACAAATACAAAGACTTTAAAAGATGCCATTGGGCAAGAGATCAGAATTGTCAAGGTCAGAGAAGTTGAGGTACCTGGGGATCACAGAGGCAAGGGAACACATAAGTGTGAAACTTGAGAGAGAAAAATCTAGGCTACAGAAAATACTTTAGGTTGCCTAAGTGCTTGTGTTGTATTAGATTATTGTTCACAAATTATCAGTTTTTTCTCCCACCTTATATGAGAAATATATGTAACTACCTCATTACATGGGTCTTGGTCAAGTTACTTGCTTTAGCCAGTAGCATATGGGCATTTATGATAGTATGCCAGTTCTTGCTTTAAGAGTCATCAAGCTATTGTAGACCCTCACTACATGTCTGCTTTTTGCCATAAGGAGAACATACCTTGGACACCACTGGTCCAAAATGGATAAGAAATGTGTAGAGCAGTTCTGAATAAAATTTGGAAGAAATAGAGCCAGGCCAGACTAGAAAATTTAATTCCCAAACACCACACAGATATGCAATAAGATCATAACAGTAGTTTCAAGCCCTTGAGTTAGAAATTGATTTCTTGCAGCATTATTTTGGCAATACCTGCCTTATTCAGAGCTCCTCACTTTACAGTATTCTTGAATCTGCACTATCTTCCAAATGAATCCCTTCAGTTCCTCCTATTTTGTTCTGCCATGCTATATTATTTCTGTGACTTTTTTTTATTTTAGAGCTTTCTTAATTAGAAATTGACAGAGCTGCAGAGATAAGTAAAGAAGGACCATTAAAAGGTGGTTTCAGCATTATCAAATAAAGGAATAATTCGAACAATAAAAAAAGAATAACTTAATTGAATATAAAAACTCACTTAGCTTAGTGGGAAACATAATACTAAACTATAACTCAGAAAAGAAACCTTTGAAAATAACCTAGAGATTAAAATATGACAATTAGATGCAAGGCAAGGACATGTGAAAATAACAGAAGACAAAAATGTTGGTAGAGCTTTTATGAGACTAGACATATCTTCTGACTCACTCTGCATATATTCATATATATATATATATATTCTCAAATCCATTATAGGCAAGACATCACAGATATTATTAAATATGATTGTACACTTCTTTTCATTAAAAGATGTGTCATTAGATCTTCTGTCTCTTAGTTATGCAAATTAGTTTGGCCTATTCTGAAAAAAGGCACATTAATAAATTTAAAAGCCCTGAAATCAATTTTAAAATCACTGAATATTGTTATTTTCAAAGAAAATATGATCTTTTCAGCTACACCTCCTACAACAGACAAAATTGTTCTAAGAAGTTATTTGACAGATTCTTATAACTGTAATTGGACTATGGCATATCAAATTAGAATTAGTATAGCCCTGTGTTTATGAAAAAATAACTTAAATAAGTTTTTTGTTTCTATGTAAAACCAGGAAAACAAACTCTGCTACAGTTAGAAACTTTTTTATAGTACTGGTATTAAATCAGAACTTTGTGTTTCCTAATAGGTATGTCTTCAAAAATACTTTCTGCTTACAGCTTTCTAGCTCCACCTCTATTATGTATTAAGTTCCCTGTTCTGGTAAATGGCATATTACTTCCCTACTATTCAAATTCTTGGCTAATAATAGGCCATTACTATTTTTTCAGGAAACTAAATCTAGATAGCCACAAAATCCCTTAGAAGTGTCCTTTTTAGTGTTTTTCAGAGATATTCTTTCCTTTCCTGACACTGTGCTGTCTCAGACCTTTAGCACCCCTTCTTAAACCACTGCAGAGACAACTATGGTGCTCACGTATGCTTAACATTCAGCAAATGTTTCTTTTTCTCCTCCCTGCCTTCCTTCCTCCTTTCCTTTTTTTCTTTTATTTTCTTTGGTTCTTTCTTTCTTTTTCTTTCTTTCTTTCCTTCCTTCCTTCCTTCCTTCCTTCCTTCCTTCCTTCCTTCCTTCCTTCCTTCTTTCTTTCTTTCTTTCTTTCTTTCTTTCTTTCTTTCTTTCTTTCTTTCTTTCTTTCTTTCTTTCTTTCTTAACAAAGTCTCATTCTGCTGCCTAGGGTGGAATGCAGTGACACCATCATGGCTCACCATAGGTTATACCTCCTGTGCTTAGGCTATCCTCCCACTTCAGCCTCCCCAGTAGTTGGGACTGTAGCATGTACCACCACTCCCCCCAATTAAAAAAAAAAAAAAATCTTTCATAGAGATAAGGTCTTGCTATGTTGCCTAGGCTGGTCTTGAGCTCCTGGGCTGAAGCAATCCTTTCATTTTGACCTCATAAAGTGCTGGGATTACAGGCATGAGCCACTGTGCCCATCCATGCCTGTGCAGTAAATGTTTCTTACAGAGAATGAATAATCAAATAAATAAATGGTTACAACTTTTCCCCAAGACTTGTATGATTGCCCATTTTAAAAAATAACAGTAAGCCCCAAATCTTTAGCATTATGTTCAAGCAAATGTTCAGGACACCATTTAATTATGTTTGCAATCTTATTTCTCACTATATCCAAAAACACACCTCATTTCTCTCTCATGGGTAAAATGCACCCCAAAAAGTCAATGCTTGTGATTCCCTTGAACTGAAATATCATTCTCTAAATTTTCTATTTGAAAAAAAATCCTATTTACTCTGTGAGTGCCATCTCAACTTTATAAAGCATAGTTGTTAAGAGCACAAACTTAAAAGTAAGATTCATGTTTGTTAAGAGCACAACTTAAAAGCCAGAGAGAAGCTTGGTTTTCTGTTAAAGTAAACATACACCTACTCTATGGCACAGAAATTCTACTCCTAGGAATTTACCTAAAATATGTCCATAAAAAGAAGTATGCAAGAATATAACAAGTGAATTCATAACAGTCCAGACTGGAAATATCCCAGATATACATCAGTAGGAATATAGACAATTATTCTGTATTTGTATTCATGTAAAAGAATTTTTTTTTTTTTCGAGTCAGAGTCTCACTCTGTCATCTAGGTTGGAGTGCAGTGGCACGCTCACAGCCACCACAGCCTCGATCGGCTAGGCTCAGGTAATCCTTCCACTTCAGCCTTTCAAGTAGCTGGAACCACTGGCATGTGCCACCTTGACCGGTTAATTTCTTGATTTTATTGTGGAGATGAGGTCCTGCCATGTTGCTCAGACTGGTCTCGAACCCCTAAGCTCAGGCAATCCTCTCACCTCTGCCTCCCAAAGTGCTAGGATTACAAGCATGAGCCACCACGCCTGGTGTATGTAAAAGAATTCTACTCAGTAATAAAAAGAAATAAACTCATACAATATAGATGAACTGAAAAAAAGTATTATGTTCAGTGAAAGTAGCCTTAATAAAAGTATACTACTTTATGATCTTACTTATATAAAGTTTTAGAGAAGTAAGAATTGGTATATGTTGGAAAAAAAAAATAAGAAAAGTGATTGCCTCTGAGAAATGGTATAGGTATTGCCTGGAAAAAGACAAGAATAATTTTCTGAAATGATGACAATATTTTATAGTTGTTATGTCAAAACTATTAAAATGATATACTTAAGACTTGCTAGTGCCAGGCACTGTAGCTCATGTCTGCAATCCCAGCACTTTGGGAGGTGGGGGCAGGAAGATTGCCTGAGTCCAGAGGTTTGAGACCAGCCAGGGCAACTTGGTGAGAACTTGCCTGTTCAACAAATCAAAAAATTACTCGGGCATGGTGGCACATGCTTGTGGTTCCAGTTATTTGGAAGGTTCAGGTGGAAGTATTCCAGCCTGGGCAACAGAGTAAGATTATTACTCAATTAAAAAAAAAAAAAAAAGAAAGAAAGAAAGAAAAAGAAAAGTAAAGAAAAAAAAAGACATGTTAATTTTGTCTTATGTAAATTTTACATAAAAGAAAAAAGTACTGTAAACATATTGAATTCCAATGAATACATCCTAATTGCTTAAGGAAGCACTGATGTGAAATTTATTTGTAAATGTTTCAAAAAAATCAGGTGAATTGATGAATAGGTAGAATGATGCAAGATGGATTGATGTATAAAGTATACACAGTACTCTTGATGCCAAAGGTGTGAGTTTTCCACACCAAATAATTCTCCAATTTTCTGTGGACACCAACTGGGTATACTACAGTTAATTCAATTCTAACACTATCCAGAATTAGTGTAGACCCCATAGTTAAGGGCTCAGTACCACAAGTCTTTCCCCTACTTCGGACATGAGTCACAAGTATTGGATGCGCAGGGAACCCACACTTTTGTCTGGCTTGGTTACAAACTGAGACTTTTTACAAGCTCCTTCTCACGTTGGAGAATTTGTTATAATCGTTCACAAAACTCTAGGAAAATACTTTATTTATGGGTACAGGTTTATTGTAAAGGGCACCATAAAAAATACAAATAAACAGCCAGACAAAGAGGCACATAGAATGAGGTTTGGAAGGATTTCTGGCACAGGAAATTTTGTCCTCATGGAGTTGGGATGTACCACATTCCGGGCATATAGGTGCATTTGCAACCCAGAGGCTCCTGAACCCCATTGTTTAGGAATTTCGATAGGGATTTCACCATATAATCACAAACGATTATTATCTCAATCTTCAGCCTCTCTCTGCTTCTCAGAGAATAAGAAGATGGGGCTGGAAGTGCCTAGCATCTACCCATGGCTTAGGCTTTCCAGTAATGAGTCCCCATCTAGAAGCGATCCAGAACCTACCAAGAGTTCCCTCATTGGATTAAAAAAATGCTCCTATCACTAGGAATTCCTGAGGGATTGAGAAGCTTTGTGCTAGGGCCTGAAGTCAGAGACCAAATGTATTTCCTTGTACGCCACATTGCATGATAAATCACATGTTGTAAAATGTTAATAGTAGATTCCAAGTGGTGGGTATATCAGCTTTCACTAAAAAGTTCCTCAAACATTTTTGTGTGTTTAAAAATTTTTATAATCCGGGTACAGTGGTTCTGCCTGTAATCCCAGCACTTTGGGAGGCCGAGGCAAGAGAATTGCCTGAGTCCAGGGGTTCAAGACAAGCCTAGGCAACTTGGCAAGCTCTCGAATCTACAATAAATAAAAAAATTAGCTGGGCATGGTGGCATACACCTGTTCTAACTGCTTGGAAGGTTGATGTGGAAGGATTGCTTGAGCCCAGCAAGTAAAGACTGTAGTGGCCATCACTCTAGCCTGGGCGACAGAGTGAGACTCCGACTCAAAAATGATAATAATAATAAAAAAGATAAGTATTGGAAAAAATTGTAGCCACTAGTTTTAGAAATAATTATTACTCAAATCAATTATTATTCTCCTGGTTGAAAAGTGGTGGTAGTTTTTCTAATTCCCTTATTCCATCCCTGTTTATGAGTTTGCATTTTACTATAAAAAAGAAATTTTTCTTCCCTTATAATTATTGATTTATTTATTGTGAGCCTGGCCTCATGTATTCTTATTTTATTTATTGAATTATACTACATGACTGTTATTATTAATTTTCAAGTTCAAAATTTCCCATATTTAGCAAATTGAAAAGTCTTTCAACTTTCGTTTCCTTTTAACCATCTCGTTCCCTTTGAACCATCTCACGCAAAAGATTTTTCCAAGCTCATCTTTGTATTGTCTTTGTCCCAGACCTAGATGCAGCCATTCCTCTCAGAAACATTGATTCTTATGAGTTGAGAATAAAATTTAGAAACCAAGACCTGAGTGCTAGGTATGCTCATTGCTAAGTTTGTCCTTTGTTTCCAGGTCTTTTCAGTAGAATTTAATAAATGTTATATTTAAATTGATATATATATCAAAATATATATTTTATATTTAAGTTTATATAATATATATTCAAATATAAAAGCCATATAATTCTACTGAATTTGTATTCAAATATCTAATTTAAATATATATGTATATATTTAGCAAGTTGAAAGTCTTTCAAGCTATCTCCTGTTTCCTTTTAAATGTGCCTATCTCCTTTTAATCACATAAAGCTTAAATTATATATTTAAATATTGAGCTTATTCTGATATGTACAATTTCACTCCAACATTGGGGGCTTTTCTTTACATTTTTCATCTTTGACTCCTCTCATTGCATATTTCTATTGCTTTTATCCACTAGTAAAAAGTCTACCTCCCAACAACACCAGCATATTTACACACCTTTCAGGTCTATAATACACTACATATGTATAATTCAGGAAAGGATTTTGGGAGGAGATGATGATGTGAACACAGGTAATTAACTCCTCTTTGGATTCTCACTGCCATCATCAAAGGGAATTTTAAAGAAGAAATTTCTGAATATGAGCTGAAAACCAAAGAAAGATGCTAAAAAATAACTGTGAAAAATTGTAACTAGATATAGCAAAGGAAGACACAAAGAGGATCCTTTTTCTCCCTGAAAATGCTGCATCACTTCAAAATAATAAAGACACACCCTTTTAAAGCATCTTAAGTGCAATCTGATTTATAGAACAAGGGGTAAAATCCTCAATTAACTATGGAACAGCAATATCATTTATTTATTTACTTTCTCAACAAACTGTATAAATTTGAAAGCAGCTGGACTTTAAGCCATAAACCGATAAGTAACATTCAGAGAAAGCTGAAATGAAAGAGTATCTGGGGAAAGTTCTTGTCATTGAGGCAGCAATGCTAGGAAAGAGGTTGAATACAGTATCACTTTGTAACTGGTAAGATCCCTCTTAATTTGTTTTTTAAATTTTTTAAATTTTAAAATTTTATTTTTTGAGTCAGAGTCTCACTTTGTCCCCTGGCTGGAGTGCGGTGGTACAATTATGACTCACTGCAGCCTTGACCTCCTGGGGTCAAGTTATCCTTCTTCCTCAGCCCCTCAAGTAGCTGAGACTACAGGCATGCACCATGACACTTTTTTGTAGACACCAGGTCTTGCTAGGCTGCACAGGCTGGTCTCAAACTCCTGGCTTCAAGCAATACTCCTGCCTTGGCCTCTCAAAGTGCTGGGATTGTAAGTTTGAGCCATTGTGCCCAGAGATCCTTTCCTTTGGAAGGAAGAAAGGAAAATGAATTGAACATTAATTAGAGTAGGAAATAGAAAAACAAACCAAATCAATAAAGGCAGGAGAAGGATATAACAGAATTAAAGACAAAATTAGAAAATAGAAAAATCAATAAAATATATAAATAAGTTTAAATAATATTTCACAAAGCAAAATATTCTCCATGTCTTAACAGTTAGAAATATGATTGTGCGGTTTGGTTTTCATTCTCACATCTCCTCTTTGCCTTGATAAATAAGCAGAAACTGCATGAGATCTTTAGCCTGGTCTCCAGAATAAGCTACATGAAGCATGTTTGCCATGACACAAAGCTAACAATAGAGAAATTGATACAAGAAGTGGGTTCAGACATAGCAAATAAACAAATAACAACAATAAACGAACACATATGCCATTGACTTGGGGTCAGTTAGTGGAGGGTTAGTAAACAGTAATTAGATACAGAAGGAATGGCAACAAACAAAAAACAATGGTAAAATATTTTGCAAATTTTTCACCCACAATAATTTAAACATCAGATAATGTACCTAATAAACCAGTGGCTCTGGAAAAAAGAGTTATTTAATGCAACATTAGTGTGAGTTTTTCAGTGTAAGCTGCATCTGATAAGGTACTTTCCAAGAAAAAGCTTAGATCATGGAAGAATCTCCTCATTTTCAAAAAGAGATGAAAGAGAAGAAAAATAGATAACTCAGATATTTCAAGACTTCTGGAATTCAGAAGTATAACTCTTTCTCTTCTTCAACTGGTAAAAGGAAAAACTAATAATCCAAAATATTTTTATTAAAGCGAGGCATGACCATCATATCTGTTATTTTAAACCCAGATTTAATTATTTTGCCTATCCTACATCAAATCCTTTAAGTTGGACAAAAATCCACTGGGAAGAGATCAAAGATTTCACAGATATCTGATATCTACACTTGAATCTAAAGAGAGAGAGGCATGTCTTAAAAAAATTGCCCGGCTCGGTGGCTCAGCCTGTAACCCCAGCACTTTGGGAGGCCGAGATGAGTGCATTGCCTGAGCCCACCAAATTGAGACCAGCCCAGGCACCTTGACGAGACCTGGTCTTTACAATAAATAAAAAAATTAACGAGTCGTGGTAGCACGCACCTGTGGTTTCGGTTACTTGGAAGGCTGAGGTGGAGGGATCGCTGGAGCCCAGCAGGTCAATGCTAGGGTGGCCATGAGCGTGCCACTGCACTACATCCTGGGCAACAGTGAGACTCCAAAAAAAATTGTAAGTGTGGCAATACATAGAGCTGATCAAAAGTAAGTCATTTTTTTTTTTTCTTTTTGAGTCAGAGTCTCACCCAGTTGCCCAGGCTGTAGTGTAGTGGCGTGCTCATGGCCACTGCAACCTCGACCTGCTGGGTTTAGGCAATAATTCTGCCTCAGCCTTCCAAGTACGGAACTACAGGTGTGTACCACCATGCCCAGCTAATTTTTTTTATTTACTGTAGAGACGAGGTCCTGCCAAGTTACCCAGGGTGATCTCGAACCCATGGTCTCAGGCAATTCTCTTTCCTCAGCCTCCCAAAGTGCTGGGATTACTGGCATGAGCCTCCGCACCTGGCAACAAATAATTTTTAAGAAATGGTTTGAGAGTTATACTTCAAGAAGTATCACCAATCTAGTTAAAGAGACTGAAATAATTTTAGGCACACAAACTTCCATTTCAGATGTGGCCAAAGATGATAAATAAAAAAATAAAACATTAATGAAAGGGAATTAGAGAGAAACCAGAAGTCATGGAGAACAAAAGGCAAAGGTGTTACTTCCAGGAAGCAGAACTACAACCTCAAAGTAACATTTCTTTGATCAGCATAGGAACACTTAACAAAGTTAGTTCAGTGAGATTTCAGAATTGCCTACTCCACTGGCTACTCTAAATGGTAGTGTTTGTTACAGTTACCTTCTCCTTATTCCACCATTATTTATTGGATTTGTGTTGGGGGACAGAGGAAAATCGAGGAATAAATAACTTAACCTTCTCCAACCCCATATCTCCAGATCAAGAAAAGTCACAAAGTCGTATAAGCTTGACTTGTCTTGGACAATGAAAAATAAAAGATGTTAAACATGCTGCATCTAAACAGAACATCTTAAATGCTCTATTTGTTAATTACCTGGTTTGGTTTAGCCTCTTGTTCTTCCCTTCCCATTCATTTCCTAAGAGAATAGGTGTGTCCCCTAGAAAGTTTGCTCCTTCAGGAAAGGGCCCAGATTGAGAAGACATATGAAACCAAATGGAGCAGAGTCAAGTAGAGCTAAACAAACCACAATCTCAGGTATGTAATCTGAGTGACACATAAATGTTTCCTGTATTGTAAGCAACTGAGATTCTTGGGGGGTGAGTTGTGCAGCAAGACTGACTAATGCAGCTGACGTGAACCGACCCATAATTAGGTTTAAAGATCGTGAGGAAAGGCAGGGCGCGGTGGCTCACTCCTCCAATCCCAGCACTTTGGGAGGCCGAAGCGAGAAGCCTGAGGTCCAACACCAGCCTGGGCAACTTGGTGAGACCTTGACTCTACAATAAATAAAAAAATTAGCGGACCATGGTGGCCCATGCCTGTAGTTCCAGTTTGCAAGGCTGAGAGGAAAGTATCGCCTGAGCCCTGCAGTTCGAGGCTGCGGTGGCCGTCAGCGTGCCCCTGAACTCCAGCCTGGGGGACAGAGTGAGATGCCGACTCACCCACACACACAAAAAAGATCATGAGAGTGGGGCTTTCATGAATGGGACTGATGCCCCTATCAAGAGACACTCTAGAGTTTGCTTCCCCTCTCTCTGTTCTCTGCCATATGAGGGCACGGAACGAAGTAAGAAGCGGTCCTCCACAGTCAATGGGCCTGCGAGCACTTTGCTTGTGTACGCCCAGCCTCCAGAACTGTGAGAAATGAGTATTTGTTGTTTGAGCAACAAATGTTACCTCCAGTCTATGGTAATTTTTTATAGCAGTCCAAACTCACTAAAATACAAACTTGCAGGGAAATTTGATTTTTTTTTTTTTTTTTTTTTGAGTTGGAGTCTCACTCTGTCACCCAGGCTGGAGGGCAGTGGCACGCTCCCGGCCACCGCAGCCTCGACCCGCTGGGCTGCTGCAATCCTTCTGTCTCAGGCTTCCAAGTAGCTGGAATTACAGGCGCGCACTACCACGCCCAGCTAATTTTTTGATTTATTGTGGAGATGAGGTCTCACCAAGTTGCCCGGGACGGGTCTCAAACTGTGGGCTCAGGCAATCCACTCACCTCGACCTCCCAAAGTGCTGGGATTACAGGCTGAGCCACCAAGCCTGGCCTGATTTGATTTTTAATGTATAAGATAATGTACAACTCTGGGGTTGAAATTTGCTTGAGATAATGAGTTTTGGAAACTACTAACGACTACTAGGCCCACATGGTTTTACAATCTCATTTATTTCCATTTTTCAAAGAAGAGACTTTCAGGAAGATATATCTCTGCTATTCAACATTTAGTAAAAGAAAAAATATTTCTAATTCATTTTGTAAAAATCAAAGACGGGCATGGTGGTTCATGCCCATAATCCCATCACTTTGGGAGGTGGAGGCAAGAGGATTACCTTAGCCCATGGGTTCGAGATCAACCTGGGCAACATGGCAATAACTTATCTCTACAATAAATCAAAAAATTATCCAGGTGTGGTGGCACGTGCCCGTAGTTTCAGCTGCTTGGAAGGCTGAGGCAGAAGGATCGCCTGAGCCCAGCAGGTTGAGGATGTGATGGCCGTGAACATGACACTGTACTCCAGTCTGGGAGACAGAGTGGGACTCTGACTCAAAACAAATAAACAATAAAAAAAACAGCATAGCCATAATAACAACATATAACAAAAATATCACCAAAACAACAACAGAAAGAAACTCATGAAAAAATATCTTAGTTTTAGACATACTTTGCTGGGTTGGCTGTTGCCAGTTGGATGCTAACATTATTTCCTTCTAGTATAGTAGTCACTACATTTATAAAAATTCCTTTCCCTGTCAGTTTTTAGGGCTTGACAATAAGAGGAACATTCCTGTACTTTGGATGACAGGAGTGGAATGGAAGCCACCAATCTCAGAAAGACGTGTAGCCAAATGCAGTGGCTTTTTGTACTTCCTGTGAGCTTGAAAATCTCCACCTGCTACTTTGAAGCTAAAATTGTTAGTAAATATTTGATTCTCTAGCAGTAGTGTTCTAGACCTTTACTCCCCTACTCCAATTCCTTCTAAAATCTTAAAGATCTATTTTATATATTTACTATCTTTTTCCTATATCATTTATAGTGACTCTGACTTGCTGACCAAACCAAGATTAATGCAAATGTTCATACTGTAACTGTTCTAGGGAATCTGACTTAGAGAAAAAAAGTCTAGAATTGATTGTAGAATCTGCTTATATTGAAAAGCTTTAGAGACTTCCCTATCAATGGCATGTGAGATTCTGACAGACTCTCCAACATCAGGAAAGAGACTAGAGAAAAGTAGCCAAACTGAGTCTGAGAAGTGTCACTGAAGCATGAATTGGGAGACCCAACTCAAGCAACAGGGGCTACAAATGAAATATTTGAATTTCAATTGTTTGTCCTCATATTTAGATACACAAGAACAATGTCCCTTTCTCACTACAAACTTCCCCCCTTTATCTATTACTCTCTTACGGTGAATAATTTTGCCTTTATTTGCGGGTTCTTTATGCAACAGAGATTATCACAATCATTTTACTAATTTACAATGTTGTCATTGTAATTATTGTACAATTTATTTTGTGGAAGATTGTTATAATGCAATTTTACCCATTGACACTTCCTGATAGGGAAAATTGGGAACACTGAAGAATCTTTTCCAAGGATTTAAATTTTTCTGGTGTAACCAGGCGCAGTGGCTCATGCCTATAATCCCAGCACTTTGAGAGGCAGAGGTGAGAGAATTGCCTGAGCCCACAGTTTGAAACCAACCTGGGCAAGATGGCGAGACCTCATCTCTACAATAAATCCAAAAATTAGCCGAATGTGGTGACGTACACCTATAGTTCCTACTTGGAAGGGTAAGGTGGAAGGATCTCCTGAGCCCAGCAGATTGAGACTGTGATGGCCATGAGTATGCCACTGCACTCCAACCTGGGTGAAGAGTGAGACTCTGACTAAAAAAATAAAAATAATTAAAAAAATTTTCTCCAAGTATCATTCGCTTGCATGTGTTTTCCAATGAAAAAAATACTGGAATTGTGAAGGGAGGGCCACAGGGCAGCACACGGAAGTCTATGAAAGTATACACAGAGGTATTTATTTGATAGTAAGCAAACTGTCTATGTAATTTATATACCTTTAATTGCTTCTGACTTAGTATTAGCATCTGTTAAGCTAAAGAGGCAACAGAGAATCAACAAAGATTAACTGTAGTGTTGGGGGAGTTCTAGACATAAGTTTATTTGCTTTAACAGATCTCTGTGCCCCAAACTTGCAATGGGAACAGCAGTAACCAAAGAAACTGAAGGGGTCAGAGGATCAGGGACAAGAGACATCTTAGTGATTATCTCTGTAGACAGATAAGCCATCACTCCGAGGATACCACCACTTGTGCCTGGGCCCTATACGAAGTCTCCAAATCCTTGATATAAGAATAGAAGAGTAGTTGGACGTGATGGCTCATGCCTGTAATCTCAGCACTTTGGGAGGAGGTCACAAGAGGAATGCCTTAGCTCAGGGGTTTGAGACCAGCCTGAGCACTATGGTGAGACCTCATCTGTACAGCACATAAAAAAATTAGCTGGGCATGGTGGTATACGCCTGTGGTTTCAGATACTTGGAAGGCTGAAGCAGAAGAATCACCTGAGCCCAACAGGTTGAGACTGTAGTAGCCATGAGCTTGAAGCCCTAAAATATGTGAATCAGAGTCAGAAATTAAGTTAGTTTATAGAAAATAAGAGTAGTTTCTCCTTGGTTTCATTTTCTACAGATTCAGCTACCCACAGTCAACTGCGATTCAAAATATCAAATGGAAAATTCCAGAAATAAATAATAAGTTATAAACCGCATGCCATTCAGAGTAGCATGATGAAATCTCATGTTGTCTCGCTCCATCTCCCTTTTGTGGATCATCTCTTTGTCTGGAATCTTCATGCTTTAGATACTATCCACCCTTTAGTCACTTAATAGCCACCTCAGTTGTCAGATCAATTGTCATGGTATCATATTGCTATGTTCCAGTCAACCTTATTGGCTTCATAAGTCCCCAAAATGCAAGAGTAGTGGTGCTGGCACTTTGGGTATGCCAAAGAGAAGTCGTAAAGTGCTTCCTTTAAGAGACAAGATGGGCCATTGCTTTGCTAAACTCTGGTCGGATCATGTGGCTCTTTGATCTATGGCTGCCGTGCTTCCTAAGCTTTGGCCCTCTCTCCCCTATCTTGGGGAGGTGAATCTCTGCTTTCTCTCTGTCTAATTTGCTTTTTTTTCCTGAGTTGAAGTTTCACTGTTGCCCAGGCTAGAGTGCAGTAGCACGCTCATGGCTACCTCAGCCTCGACCTACTAGGCTCAGACAATCCTTTCACCTCAGCCTTCCAAGAAGCTGTAACTACAGATATATACACACCATGTCTGGCTAGTTTGTTTTTTATTTATTGTAGAGACGAGGTCTTGCCAAGTTGCTCAGGTGGTCTTGAACTCCTGGGCTCAGGCGATCCTCTCACCTTCACCTCCCAAAGTACAGGCATGAGTCACTGCACCCGGCTCTAATTTACTTTCAAAATAAAGTACCTTTTCCAACCTAAAAAAAAAAAAAAAAAGAGAAAAGATGAAAAGTTTTGATTTAATAATGAAAATACTTTATGTTAAACTCAAAGAAAAAGAAATAAATAATATGAGAAAAAATTACAAAAAAGCAAAAAATACATCACCACTAATATCAAGAGTTGATTCTTCGAAAAGACTAATAGATAAATGTTTAGTATTTAACTGATTAAAAAACAGATGGGGAGAAGAATAAAATAAATATTTGTTGAAACACTTTTTAAAATTAGGTGAAGTGGACAGCATGAAAGAAATTAAGTAGCAGAATTTACTAATTTACTTGAGAAAAATTGCTAATTTATGTAGACCAACAGAAAAACTGAATTAATAATAAAGTATCTACACACCCCTGCCTTTGTACATTCCTTGCTTTCTTAGGCAAGTAATACAAATATCTTTATCTCATAAAAGGGTGTGTCTCTGAAATATGATGCTAGAATAACCTTGATAAGCAAACTTTGAAAGAACATAAATCACATATCGATGTCATTTATGTAGGTAGATAAAAAACTCTATAAATAAAATATGAAAAAGTTTGATCCATCAATTTATATTAAGAAGACAATATCTCATAATTGTGTAGGATTTATTCCAGGAATGCAGGCATGGATCAATAACAAAAAAAATCTATTAATATGAATTTTATAAAATAAACATTAAAAACCATTAGCTTTTTTCTATGAAGTAAGACAAACATTTTAAATACCTGTATTTCCTCTCTCCTCCTCAAACATGCATGTAAACTCTTCTGTTTGGGTCTTTTTCCTAATCCTAAGGGCTTTTTATTGACTGAAAGGACCCTTTTTACTGATCCCTACCTGGAACTCACTCCCCTGTCTCCTGTCTTGCAACATCCACAAGGCTAACTCCCACAAAATCATCAAGTCTTTGCTCCAATAAGATCTCAGTGAGAACTACCCTGACCATTCTATTTAAAATCTAACTCTAGCCAGGCATGGTGGCTCATGCCAATAACCCCAGCATTTTGACTGGCCAATGTGGGATGATTACTTGAGCCCAGGAGTTTGAGACCAGCCTAGGTAACATCGTGAGACTCATCTCTATAATTAAAAAATAAATAAATAAGATCAATAAATTGGAAAGACATGGTTGTACATGTCTGTAGTCCCAACTACTCAAGAGACTGAGATGGAAGGAGGTCAAGTTTTGGTGAGCTGTGATTGTGCCACTGCACTCCAGCCTGGGCAACAGTGAGACCTCGACTCAAAAACAAGAACAAGAACAAAAACAAAAACAAAAACCTTAGTGAACATGATCAGTATATAGAAGCAGAAGGTACATATCTGCGTCAACTATGTGACAACTTGTATTGGTATTTTTATTTGCCAGGACCATGTAGGATTTAGCTACAAAATGAATAAACATTAGCAAAATTCAATCTTTTTCTATATTGTCTTGACTGCTTTATTATCTTAGTCAATTAGTTTTAAAAAACTGTTTGGATTGCTCTGATATTTGTTAATTCAGTTAATATATTCTCTACTCATAGAGAAGTCAGATAGCCTTGTGACTTGCCTTGCAACTACCCCTCAGCTCTTCATTTGCAGGTTACACAAAATATCCAGTTTTTAAAAACCCAGGTATTTTGGGGTTGAGAAAACTTCAATTTCACAAAAATGTTGAGACTATATTTTAAATAACATGTGGCATGGAGGACAATATAATAAACATTTTTATTAGAATGAAAAAAGTAAATCTCCACAATATACTATCATGCATAGAAAAGCAACGTAAGAAAATGATTGAATATAAGCCCATGATGTGAACTGATTTCAATATTTTCCTTTATTTTTGTGGTTTTTAAAACTCCTCTTGGTAATTATTTGAATTTTCTTTCTGAACTCTGGTGCTATTTCTTTGGGAGTTGTTACATAATATTGTCATTCTAAGGAATTTAGTTCAAGAAATACTAATGTAGAAAAGCTTGACAAATCAGATTCCTTCTCTTCTTCTGTCATAGAAAATAGTCACGTCTCTCCTTCATCTAATCTTTTATCAGATGTTTTTCAAATAATGTGTAATACTAACTGATTAAAAGTAGGTAACAACTTCAGAAAGTGATTTAGATAAGGGCAGGTAGTTTTTATTATTATTATTATTTATTCTCTGACCTTGAACAACCAGAGTCTCAGTTTTTGTTTTTGCAAAACTTGATAATAACTGGGTTTATGTCATAAAGTTGGTGTAAGGAATTTTTTTAAGTGTAAATTATTCTGTACATTGCAAAGACACATAATTAACATTGAATCAGTATATGCTGATATTATTAAATACAACATGGCCAGAAAGTCTAGTTTCTCTTGACTTGGTTGAAATATGCTTCCAAGTTCTGCTTATTCCCTTGTGTGTGCTACCTCCTCTTTCACACCTATACCATTTGGTCTTTTTACCACAGTGTGATAGAGAAACACTCTATAATCATTAGCCTAAAAGATAGTAGCAATTGAGGTGTATATCTTTGAAGACTCTTTGTTGTTAAAATTTTAATGGATATATTTTTACCATGGTGACTGGAGCTCCCAGCCTCTGTTTCTGGGGTATTTTCACCCCATTCCACTTAACGTTTTCAAAGTTGGCTAAACCTTGTGTTGAGATTCCATCCTTTTTTCCTGCTAAAAATCTGTAAATTCATTAAAGGCTTACAGGATGTTATGAAAGAACATAAATTCCAAGGCCAGTATATCTGAGTTTATTTCTCCATTCTGTCTTTGAACTAGCTGTGTGACTTTTTGTAATTTTTTTTTTAGTATCACCTTTCTCTAATCTCTAAATTAGGGAAAAATCACCTCATTAATTAGCTGAGAAGATTAAATAAGATATTACAAAGCCCCAGGTACTTAATGAGAAGCTTAATACAATCATTGCTTTCTCCTACTTCTCTTCATTGATCTCAAGACATAAATAAGTAACAGTCATTACTGAGGACATCATTCAACAAATATTTCATGACCTGTGGCTGTGTATATGTATTTCAGATGGGGACAGACATCATTAAACAAGTGTAAGAGGAACATACTTTAGTACTTCTTAGTACTACTGTAAATGATTCCTGTAAGCATACTGATAATTTTGTTTCCCACAGGTAAACTTAATCCTAATTATAGCAAATATAGCTACTTATTTTCTTAAATTCTTCTTGGTTGTACTGTATTTCAGTTTCTGTATGTGTAAAATGATATATGTCAACCTAAATATTTGCCTATTACCAAAATGTGAAGTAAAAAACAAATTATGTAAGATATTCTTTAAAAGGTTTGTTGTAACTGTTTTTATTTTTTCTTGTGGTTCATCTATCAAAGAGCATTTATTTACTCATGGCAGAAGAGGGACGTCAAAGGGATCAAGTCTAATTTAGTTTTTTCAATTTTTAATTTTTAAAGGTGGGATTGGAAGCGAGGCTGAGAAAAAGCTCTCTTGGCTGCTTTAAAAGCCAAGGATTAGTAGCAATGTTCTGACCTGAAATTTAGGTCTTGTGATTTCTTTCCAGGAGATTTTTCACCACATGAAAGACCTATCTGCAATGGCCTTGTTATTTAATTCAATCTTAATTGGATACAAACAGAATCTAACAAATTGTCGGAAGGCCTAAAACTGTACAAAGGTATTTTTAACTGGTGATATTAATCATATGGAAGTGAAAAGTGTACTTCACCAAGTTACTGTACCTTCCCACTGTGATGCGTTCTAGGTTCACGTTGCATTTCTTCCAAATTCTGTAAGTTTCAAGGACAGAACATTTAATCCCTAGAACATATGCCTTGTTTAGGGGACAGTTCAGCCATTTTCAAGAAGCTTTGTGTTCAGAGATGTGTATTTTAGGAATTCTCCATGTGGCTTAATTAGGAGCACGCCTTGATAGTCAGAAGAGGGAAGTCAGGCTTCATCGTGTAGTGTGAGCCCCTTGGAGAAGAGTGCGATGCTGAGGGACCAACACAGGGTGGGTGAGGACCAGCTTTCTAAAACCCGCCTTTCATAACCTGGCCAGAATCCCTGAGCGCTATCAGGCCACCGCCTGAAGCTGAAGGCAAGGCCCAAAGGCTTCTCTTTTGCAAAAGATGTAAATGGCCGGCCTGGGGAGAAAGCTAGAGGAAAAGGGCTCTCTGGGTCACCCATTTCTTCCAGTTCCATGGCAGACTCTTGCAGGGTGCCCAGAGAGTGCGAGGCAGGACCACTCTTATTGTTGTTCTCGCCTAGACAAAGGCCCGGGGGTGGGGGTGGGGGTGGGGGGGACGGGCAACCGGCGCCCGTCTTTCGGGATGGCAGGGGGATGGGTTTGGTTTGGCGTGGGCGCGGGCTTTGTCAGTTCCACTCCGCATCCCGAGGCCCGGCGCGGGGAGGACGTGGCGGGGCAGCCGCAGTGGCCTCTGCGTCAAGGGGCTGCAGGGCTAGGGAGGTGGGGCCCGGCTCCCTCCCCACGCGCCGCCGCCGCCCACAGCCTCCCCGGCGCCCCCGCAGCCAGTTGGCGGCGCAGCGCCGGCGGGCCAGGCACGTGGGCGCCTCCGTCACCCCCTCCCTCACTCACACTCGCACACACGCGCGCGCACCCGCCTCCCGTGCTGTTTCTCCGGCAGACACTCGGGCGCTCGCGAGTCCCTCGGTGCCAGCCCGCAGGACAGCGACCCTTCCCTCCCAGCCCCAGGTCCCGCCCGGGCCAGCGGCGGCTGCTCCCCAGACTGCTCCTCCGAGGCCTCCGCCTTCGCCACCTGGACCCTACCCTTTGGCGACGGCTGCTGTGGCTGCCGCCCGGACGTGAAAGCAGCCGGGGGCGCTGGGACCAGACACACGCAGGGTAACGACACGATCCTTCGCTAAGGGCACGGTTGGGGTGAGGTGGGGATTGCCACGAGCAACCCGGGAGCCCTGGGACAAGGACTGGAAAGGAAGGGACGGATAGATCCCAGGAAGGAATCAGACTGCGTCCTGGGGTGGGAGGAGGGAAGGTGGCTCACAGCTCCGGGAGGGAAGGAGGGAGAAGCTGGGCTCGGCCCCCTCTGTACTCCGCGTTCTGCACCTGTGCACCCGCGGGGGGCGAGAGGCTGCGCTGAAAGCACATGGGTCGAAACGTGCCGCCATCCTTCCTTCCTTCCGCGGAGGAAACTGCTCCGGGCATCCCCAGAGACCTACTGGCGCCCTCTTCCAGTCGGGGCTGAAGGGTGGGGCCCGAGTCCGAGCGGCAAGTTGGGAGGGTCGGGGCGGAGATAGGTGCTCTCGTGGGACATAGGAAGCAGAACCTCGTGCAGGTAGGCGGCGGGGCGGGGAGAGCCGCGAGCCTCCTTCCTACTTTGCTTCTGGCTGCTTTTGCAACCGCAGGAGACGCAGACCGAAGACAGACTGTTTGCACGTGACCACAAGTCCCCTGGGCTTGAGGTGCACTGTGGCACACGGTCCACAGGGGGCCTTTTGCGGAGCGCAAGGCACGTGGCTGCTGGGGAAATCGCAGCTGGTATGTTTCTGCGCATCCTGGGCTTTGAGAGTGTGGCGGTGAGGTGGTTGGTGGTGCCAGCATGTACAGGAGAGGGTGGGAA
Source organism: Carlito syrichta (assembly GCF_000164805.1). Taxonomy (NCBI): domain Eukaryota; kingdom Metazoa; phylum Chordata; class Mammalia; order Primates; family Tarsiidae; genus Carlito; species Carlito syrichta. Next base: position 43,850 of record NW_007193849.1, read on the forward strand.
GGGGTCGGAAGCGCAGATCGTTTCAACCTTTCCTTCACTCGCCTGGCCTGTGCGTGGCCGAGCGGAAGGCTTTGAGTATCGGGGAAGCCTCGCAGTCTGCCATCACGCCCTAGCTTTACGCACAGGAATGAATCAAAACGCTCAAGGCGTCCCGGGGGCTGGCATGACCCACCCAGTGGCAGAGGCTGTTGGGGTTGGAATTAGTGCCCTTTGAGCCCCGCAGCAGCGTTTGACGTGGGTACGAGGAGAGCGAAGCCCTCCAGGCTCGCGCTTTCCCGACTCTCGCTCTCCCTTGCCATCCTCCTGCCTCGCGGGGAACGGCTGGAGTACGACGGGGCGGGGTCCGGACTCGGCCCGGTGACGTCAGCAGTGTTTGGGTGCTTATGCAAATGAGACTGCGACCGTGGCTTCTGGTCTGGTCCCCTCCAGGTCTTAAAGGTAGACGGTAGACTCTCTCTTATCCGCACCATTTTTTTTGCGGTTCACTCCCTAAGAAGTGCGGGAGGAATGAAGGGTTTGCTTTCTGTGCTGCGTTTGGGCTCACATCGACCACGGTATACAAGCCATTTTATACCTGTCAGAACCCAGTTGCTTTTCCGGGATGCCGGGAACAAAGTGCTTGCTTTGGGGAATTATTCTCTTCAGACACAGACCCGTCAAGCTCCTCACCCCGCCCAGACCTCATTTCTGTAAAAAACAGTGAGAGGCAGATCTGCCTGTATCTTAGGTGCCAAGGGTTGAATTCGATTTGCGCATAAATACTTAATGGTAGATTGGATTTTCTTTGAACAGTATGTGGATTTATCTCATGTTCAATTCGAGATATTCGACCATCAGAATCAGACAATTTTATATTTATATGTTGTTGCTCTTTCTATTCTCCCATCAATGATCCATGTCTATTTGTTGGAGTATATTACCCCCCAAAATTTGAAATTGAATTTATTGGCCATTTTAAACTTTAAATGTATTATTTTTTTCAGGACGACAGGAATTAATCGAATTTTGAAAGGAAGATACTCTTTTACTGTTTGTTGATAAGCTTTTCTTTTTCTGATTGCACTTGATTAAAAAATTAGTATATAATTCCAATATACCTAACTCAAGAGGTAACATTTTAATGGAATTAAGAAACATTACATGTTTCTAGGACATAAATACTCGGTGACCCAACTAATACATAAAAAATAATAGAGAATTGTAAATTGGATAACTTAGGTATTTGAAATATCTTGCTTGTCAATTGTTGAAACATTTAAATCAGAGTTACTAAAGTCTAAACTCCATGTTTATAATTATTACTTTACTCAGTGATCATAGTTCAAATTCTACTGTATCCTTGTTAGAAAATATGCCTCTTCTGTCATAAAATAAAACTTGCATATGAGTAGGGAAGAGATTTTCATTCCTTTAAACTCTGGGATTATCATCTAGGCAATTGAAAGAATCACTGATTTTTGAATAGCAGAGCGGAAGGAGACCATGGTGGGTTATCAAAAGCTTCCCAAAACGTTATTTTCCATTTACCTCTCAACTTCTTGTGGAAGAGTATGTTAATTATTCCTACAAGGGTAGTTAGTACAGGTTAGGCATAGCTAAATTTTTTGTAGGTAGGTTTTAGGAAGCGTCCAGATGTTTTTCTTATACATATTTACTGCTGGCTTGACTGGAATGTGGACCTGCCAGACCCTCCCCTCAACCCCTCAGCTAATCAAAAAATTCCCATCTGATGTAAGAATCGGACAGCCCAGGTCTCAGCTCATGGTTTAGCACAATGACCACTAAAAATCCTTCAGGTTTCCTGTTGAAGGTAAAAAGCTCACCCCTTAACTCATCAAGGATAAGGTGTTAAGCTCACCTTTGAGCTCTTGAACGTGTGTTTTGAAAAAGACGATAATCTTTCCACCAGTGCCTTACCCTCATTAGATTATCAATAACTAGGTAGCTATATCTAGCTTTTAGTTGGGAGCAAAAGCATGGATTTTCTTTTTCAAGAAATTGGCTCATGGCAGTTCTTTCTGCCACGAATCTTCCTTTTTCCTTCTCGATAATAAACTCTGTCCTAAAAGTTAAAAACAAATTATTATAGCATATATATGCATGATTGGATATATTGATATATTCTTATGCAGAGTAGATTTTGAAATGGTTTCTCAGCAAGCATTATTAAAAACTACATGCATGGGGCAGCTTTTCTGCCCTCTCAATAAATCCTACTTAAAAAAACAAAATAAAAAAAAAAACTATAGGGATGGTCTGATGCATGAGAAACATTCATGATTACGTGGCAGAGATCTTTAGACTTATTTCCAATTTGCTTATAACACTACTCTTCAGACAGTCTTTAGTAAGCCTTCTTTGGATAAACTTATGTGCTTAAATATTAACTTTGACTAATAACTCTCATCTTTTTCTCTGTAAATAACAAGCCCTTAGAATAAACCGGGATACAGGGTTATTTTAAATGCACAGTATCACTTGATATAGGGTAGAGATGTGTTCATCCTTGAAGGTCACTTTATTTCCTTGTGATTAATGTGCCAAGATATCTTCTGATATAAGATTAACTGATTGTTATCTTTAAATGGAATACTTATTCTGGGAATGTTTTTCAGCTATCAGATTGGCAAAGATCAAAGAGATTATTTATTGTATTGAAGAGAGCAAAGGGAAACAGGCAATCTCATACACTGCTTATGGTAGTGAAAATTGACACAATTTTTAATAAAGAACTATTTGTCAATATATATCAAAATTATGAAAGCACATAAGAAATTATAAAAAGCACAAAATTTTAAAAGCACATACCTCTTGATTAAGCAGTTCCACCTCTGGAAATTTTTTCTACAGATATGGAAGTTCTACATATTCTGCAGACATGCAAGATACACAGAGTGGTTTGTTGGAACATTGTAGAAGCAAATTATCAGAAATGATTTAAATAATTTAACTGTACGACATGCCAAGGAATGTCATTCAGCTATTTTAAAAAATGCAACTATTAAATTGCATAAAAAGTTTTTGAAAATTTTTCTTGAGTGAAAAACCAAGATGTGGAATTAAGTACACAGTAACAATTATATTAAACAAGCAGTTTGTGGGTGTAGAGAGAAAACACTTTAGTATGAATATAAATGCAGTGTGTGTTTGTATATATAAGCTTAAATATACAGAAACTTTTTGAAATAATTTGGTTACTTTATAGGAAAGTAGAAGTGGTATTGTGCATGCTTGGAAGAAAGGGTGGAAAGATAATATTTTACTCTGTGCCCTTTAATGTCATATTATTGTAATATTTATTCAAAATATAAATTTAAAATATTACGAAATGAAAACAGCAGCAAATAAGCATCCTTGGTAGGGTAATATTCACACATCAGATGTCATCAAAGTAGTAAGCAAAAGTCAGTGGGTAGTTTGATCATTCCATGAATTTTTTGTTGTTTCTGAATTGCAAGAAAATTTTCTCTTTCAACATTTTTAATAACAAAATAATATCTGAAAAGCAGACTTAGTAGTGGATTAAATGCATTTAGTCAGTTGCACCAGCATAAAAAATGAGTGTCCTGCTTTTTTAAAATTTAAATTTAGCAATGGTTGTAGAGTCACATGTAATTGTTAAGAAATAACACAGAATTCTTGTGAGCTCTTTCCTGCAAATGTAACATGTTGCAATAACTATACTGCAACATCCTCATGAGAATATTGTTTTTGATACAGTCAAGTTACAGAACAGTTTAATCACATCAGGCTTCCCTAGGTTGCCCTTTTATAACCACATCCACATCCCTCCTGCCCCAGGTTCTCCTTAACTCCTGGCAACCTCTCCATGTTTATTTAGTCATTGCAGGAATGTTATGTAAATGAAATCGAGCAGTATTCAACATTTTGGAATTGGCTGTTTTTCACTCAGCATACTTTTCTATATAGATGGATCTAAGTTGTGTCTATCAGTAGTTTATTTTTAATGCTGAGTAGTACTTCATGGTATAGATATGCCAGAGTTTAACTGTTCACCATTGAAAGACATCTGGATTATTTTCAATTTAGGGAAAATTTTATTGTGAATAAAGGTGCTGTGAACACTCCTTTATAGGTTTTATGGAACATATTTTAATTTATCTGAGATAATATGCCCAGGAGTGCAGTTGCTGAATTATATGGTAATTGGATGTTTCATTTTTTAAAAAACTGCCAAGCTATTTTCCAGAGTGACTAGACAATTTTACATTCTCACCAGCAATTAATCAAGGATCCAGTTTCTCCGCTTCCTTGCTAGAATTTGGTTGCCACTATTTCTTAGCCATTCTGATAGGTATATAGCAACATCTCATTGTGATTTTCATTTTCATTTCCTCAATGGCTGATAATATTGAATCTCAGTCCATGTGCTTGTTCGTATAAAATATTCAGTGAAATGTTCCTTTATCCATTTTCTAATTTTAATTATAATGGTTGAGTTTAAGAGTTTATAATACCTACATACCAATCTTTTGTACTTTTCAAATATTTTCTCCCACTCTTTACCTTGTTTTTAACATCGTCTTAGGCTATTTCACAGAATAAAAGTTTTAAATTTTGAGACCCAGTTTATCAATTTTTGCTTTGAATTCTGCTTTTGTCATGCCTAAGAACTCTTAGTTTAGCTCTGGATCTCAAAGATTTTATCCAATGATTTTTTCCCAAAACTTTTATAGTTTTATTTTTAACATTTAACTTTGCGATCCATTTTGAGTTAATTTTGGTAGTGAGGTTTAAGTTGAGGTTATACTTTTGCTTAGGGATTTCCAATTGGTTCCAGGATCATTTGGTGAAAGGGCTATCCTTTCTCCATTAAAATTGATTTTATACCTTTATTAAAAATCAGTAGGACATATTTGTTGTACTTCTTTATGGGTAGTCTTTGCTATTCCACTGATTTTTGTCTAGCCTCCTGCCCTCCCTACACAGTCTTCATTACGTAGCAATGCAATAAGTCTTGAAATTGGGTAGGCTCATTTCTCCCACTTTATTTTTTGTTTCAAAATAGTTTAGCTGTTTTTTTTTTTTTGAGTAGAAATCTCACTGTTGCCCAAGTTGGAATGCGGTGGCATGCTCACAGCCACCGCAGTCTTGACCTGCTAGGCTCAGGTGATCCTTCTGCCTCAGCCTTCCAAATAGCTGGTACCACAGACACGTGCAACCACACCTGGCTAATTTTTAAAAAATTTGTTGTAGAGATGATGTCACACCAAGTTGCCAAGACTGGTCTGGAACCCCTGGATTCAGGCAATCCTCTGATCTTGGCTTCCCGAAGTACTGGGGTTACAGACATGAGCCACTGCGCCTGGCCACTGTTCTTATTTTTTGCCTGTTAATATACATTTTAAAATAATCTTGTTTATACACGAATTTTACTGGGATTTTAATAGGAATTGCATTTAACCTGTATATCACGTTAGAGTTAATTGACATAGTCACTATTTTGAGCCTTCTAATCCATGAACGTGGTATGTCTGTCCATATACAGCAAGTCCCCTACATATGAATCTTCAAGTTGCGCACTTCCAAAGATGCAAACATGCATTTACATGTTCATTCATGTAAGTTAGTTCACACAATTGGCATACATTGTCATGTGGAAGAAACTTTGCCTGCAGTTTGTACATGATTTCCGTGAATTTGAGAAGATGTATGAGGAGCCCAAAGAGGTCTTCAGTAACTTAGTGACCCTCAACGAGAAGCTGAAGCTAGATCTGTAAGAGGATGACCTCCCTGAACTCCTTGCTGTACAATACAAAGAGCTTACTAGTGAAGACCTGATGGAACTGGAAACCCAGAGGAAGGATGAAGAGAGAGAAGAGGAAGTAGAAGAAATGGAAGAGTCTAAGCGAGTCACGACAGAGGATATAACAAGGAATTTTCTTTGTTTGAGGAGGCACTGTTAGTTTTTTGAGACACAGAACCTGAATGTAAAATGGGACACAAGAGTAGCAGCTATTCAGAATGCAATCTGGTGTTACTGTGTTATCTATAATGAGAAAAAGAAGAGCTATTGCCCAGACGTCACTGAACCATTTTTTCAAGAAGGTAAATAGAATTGAAACCAGCAAGGAACCAGAACCTGTGCCATCAGTAGTAGACATGAGTGAAATTGCAGCTCTCCGTCCCTGTTGCTGATGATCCTTCAACTCTACTATCTCCCACCTCCTCTCCCTCCTATGTCAGTAACTCTTCTTGCCTGTCCATTGGATGCCTGGCCCTGTATGACAGATGTTATGCTGTACTATATACTACTGTACTGTTCAAGGTACTGTACTATAAGATTAAAAATTTTCTTTACTTTGTGTGTGTTGGTGTGAAAACACATTATAAACAAATAGTACACTACAGTACAATTTGGCCAATTGTGTTAGTTGGGTACCAAGGCTAACCTTGTTGGACTTAGGAACAAATTGGACTTATGGATATGCTCTTGGAGTGAAACTTGTTCATATGTAGGAGACTTACTGTATTTTGATCTTCTTTCATTTTCCTTAAAAGCACTTTGTAGTTTTCAGCAAAAATGTACTGTTTATGTTTGTTATATTTTCATGTATTTTGTTAGTGATTGTATATGCTATTATATTTTAAATTTCTGTGTCCACTTGTTTATTGCTAACATGTAGAAATACAGATGATTTTTGTATGTGTATCTTGTATCCTGTGACTTTATTGACTTCAGTTATTCTGGGAGGTATTTTTATAGATTCCTTAGAGTTTTCAACATAGACAATCTGATTGTCTGCAAACATGAAAAGAGGTTTTCTTCCTTTTAGATCTGTAAACCTTATACACTCATCATTCCATATCCACAGGCTCTGTGTCTGCAGATTCAACCAAATGCAAATGGAAGATATGGTCTTTGTGGGATGCAGGACCCATACATATGAAAAGTCAATATTTAGTATCTGAGAGTTCCTCAGGGCTTACTGTAGGACTTGACCATCTGAGGATTTTCATGGAAGGTCTGTGAACCTATCCATCAGGGATACTACTAATGGATGGCTGTGTTTTCTTTTTATTGCCTTTTCCACTGGTTAAAATTTCTAATACTATTTTAAATAAGAATGTGAGAGTGAACATTCTTATCTTGTTTTTGATTCTAGCAAAATATCATTTAGTCTTTCATCAGTAAATATAATGTCAAATGTTTATTTTTTATATATACTCTTGGTCAAGTTGAGAAAGTTCCCTTCTATTTCTATTTTTTGAAAATTTTTGAACATGATATTGAATTTTGTCCAATACCTTTTCTGCATTAGTTAATATGGTTGTGTGATTTTTTTTCCTTTTAGCCTGTTATTATTATTATTGTTGTTGTTATTGTTATTACTGTTACATATTGATTTTTGAATATCGAGCCAGTCTTGAATACCTGGTCATGGTATATAATTCCTTTTATATATTGCTGAGCTCTGTCTTCTAGTGTTGTGTGAAGGAATTTTGTGGTTATATTAATTAATATTTATTTGTAGTCTTTTCTCATACTGTTTTTCTCTGCTTTTGGTAACTGCGTAATGCTAGCTTCCTAAAATGAAATGAGAATTGTACTGTTATCTATTGTCTGAAAAGGCTGTAGGGTTGGTATTAAGTCTTAAAATGTCTGGTGAGATTTTCCAGTGAAATCATGGGTCTGGGGATTTGTGACGGTTGTATAATTATGCATTCAAATTTCTTAATAGCTAGTTACACAACTGTTAAATGATCTGTTTCATAGGTAAGTTGTAGTAGTTTCTGTTTTTTTAAAGAACTGATTCATTACATATGTAGACTTTTTGTTAGTAATTCCCTTATGAGCATTTTGATGTCTGTAGATTTTACAGTGATAATTCCTGTTTCATTTCTGATATACGAGATGTCTTAAACATGAGATTGACCATATGGGACTTTACATAAGACTGACTAAATGTGGCTTTGAACGTCAATACTTATTTTGTGATTAAAAGATAATCAAAATCACTGTGTGTATTTAAAAACCTAAGCCACAAACGCTTCTACATAAGACTGGCCTCACTGTGAACAGACTCTTGGGCAATATTTTAAAGTATGGTATTTATACTTTCAGTTAAATCCAATAAGTAATTTACGCATCTTCTCCATAAGCAAATGTTTTGGTTATCTGTTGCCACACAACAAACCATTGTAATACATAGTGTCTTAAAACAATAATGATTTACTATTTCACAATATTTTGTGAGATGGTTGAGTAAACTCGGGTGGTTTATCTGTTCCAATTGGTGTTAGCTGGCGGTTGAACTGAGGCTAAAATACTTGTATCTTTGTTCTCATGCCTAGGGCTTCGGCTTAGATAACTGGAAAAATTAGTTGCTGGCTGAGACTTTCTTTCTATATATGATTTCTAGTAGGACAGGTGGACCATTTTATATGGTGTCTGGCTTACAGAAGAGGAAAAACAGAAACTGCCAACGTTTTTAGTTTTGTAACTTGCATAGTATCACTTCTGCTGTCTACTGGTTAAAACGTGCTCAAGGTTAGTTCAGATATAGAAGGGAAGATAGACTTTATCTCTTTATGAGAAGAGTAGCAAGTATTTATAGAATTGGAAGGAATTGTTGGCATTCATTTAAGCAAATAAGCGATGACAGCATGTAACTCTAAAAAGACATACTTGGCCAGGTGTGGTAGCTCACACTGGCACTTTGGGAGGTGGCGGTGAGAGGATTGCCTGAGCCCAGGGGTTCCAGACCAGCCTGGGCAATTTTTTATGACCTCATATCTACAATAAATAAAAAAAATTAGCTGGACATGGTGGCATGCACCTGTGGTTACAATTACTTGGAAGACTGAGGCAGAAGGCGTGCCTGAGCCCAGCAGGTCAAGGCTGCAGTGGCCGTGAGTGTGCCACTGCAGTCCAGCCTGGGCAACAGATTTAGGCTCTGACTCAAAAACAAAATCATACTTGACATTCTAAGAAGACAAATAAGGCATGCTAAATGCTTTCAAATTCATACTTCTGTAAGACATGATAATAAAAATATATAAATAAGCTTAAAAAATAGTATATGCCTGTTGTGGAGTGATAAATACTCTTAAGGATATGCTCACTTCTTACTCCCTAACATCTATAAATGTTATCTAATTTGGAAAAAGGGTTCTTTTGAGATGTATTCTTGAGGCGAATATATTATTTTGGAATATCCAGATGGGCCCTATATACCATCACAAGTGTCCTTATAAGAAAGAGGCAGGCTGGGTATGGTGGCTTACACCTATAATCCCAGCAATTCAGGAGGCCAAGACAGGAGGATTCGTGAGCCCAGAAGTTTGAGACCAGTGCAGGTCACATAGCAAGACCTCATCTCTACAAAAAATTTAAAAAAATTAGATGGGTGTGGTGGCGTGTACCTATAGTCCCAGCTACTCAGGAGGCTGAGGCAGAAGCATCACCTGAGCCCAGGAGTTTGAGTCTGCAGTGAGCCATGATTGTGCCACTACACTCTAGCCTTTACAACAGAGTTAGATTCTGATTCAAAAAATAAAATACAATAAATTAAGGGTGAAAAAAAAGAAGCAGAGGGTGATTAAGCATACAAAGACGAAGTAGGCAATTTGACCACAAAAACAGATTAGAGTGATGGCGAACACAAATTGAGAAAGGCCAGCAGCCACCAGTACCTGGAAGATTCTGGGCACTATTTTAACATGGAATAACCAAGACTCAGACTTTCCCTAGAGCCTCCCGAGGAAACACCAACTTGCCAACACCTTAATTTTGGTTCATTGAAACTTTCTTGGATCCTGGCCTCCAGTGCAATGAAATAATATATTTCTATTACTTTAAGCCCTAAATTGGAAGCAATTTGTTATAGCAGCCTCAGAAAATGAACATAGTGCCTAAGTCTGTGGTGGTCTCAATATTTTAAGAAAACTTTAAGTGCTTAAGAGACTTTTTGTCTATTTTAGAAATATTTGAAATCTTTAAAAAAAATTTTTTTTTTAAGTTAAGATTCAAAAGTCCATCTTTGGTTCATAGAATTTAACAAAAAATATGCTCTAATTTATGGAAGTTACTTTATTATTATAATTAATTTTGAAATAACTGCAGTTTCATAGGAAGGTGCACAGGGAAGTCTGGTGCACTGTTAACCCAGCCCCTGCCATTTTGACATCTTTTTAAAAATTTTTTTATTTTTTTGACTTGGAGTCTCACTCTGTCGCCCAGACTGGAGAGCAGTGGCCGCTCCCGGCCACCGCAGCCTCCACCTGCTGGACTCCGACGATCCTTCCACCTCAGCCTTTCAAGTAGCCGGAATTACAGGCATGCGCTACCACGCCCAGCTGATTTTTTTTTATTTATTGTAGAGATGAGGTCTCGCTGCCCAGGCGGGTCTCGAACCCGCAAGCTCAGGCAATCCACTCACCTCAGCCTCCCAAAGCGCGGGATTACAGTCTGAGCCACCGAGCCCGGCTCATTTTGACATCTTTTATAAAACACAATGCAATATCAAAACCAACATCTTGACACTAGTATAATCCTTAGAACTTTTTCAAATTATGCAGTCACCCCCCCCATAGCTCTGCATAGCTCTAGGCAATTTTATCAAATGTGTAGCTGCATATAACTCTTACCACAATGAAGATACTAAACTGTGCCATCCCGCAAGATTCCCTCCTGTTTCCCTTTTATAGCACATGCACCTGTCTGCCCCATCCCTAACTTTTGAAATCTCAAATCTGTTGTGTATTTCTATAATTGTTATTTCGCAAATGCTTTGTGAATGAAATCATAAAATATGCATTTTTTTGAAATGAACTTTTTTTATGTTTTAATTTTTCCCATTCGGCATCTTGTCCTTAAGCTTTATGCATGCATATATCAATAGTTCTTTTTTTATTGCCTACTAGTATTTTATGGTGTAAACGTGGCATGACTTAACATTCCCCCATTGAAGCACATTTAAGTAGTTTCCAGCTTTGGGCTGTTATGCATAAAGCTGCTATGAACATTTGTGTACAAGTTTTTAAAGTTGTTATTTATCTAGTTATATACCGAAAAGAGTAGTTGCTGGTCTCTATAAGTCCATTATTAGTGTTTTTGTTTTGTTTTGCTTTGTTTTTGTTTTTGTTTTCTGAGTTAGGGTCTCAACTCTCTTGCTCACTCTGTTATGCAGTGGAATGATCATGACGATCACAGTGCAGGACAACCTTAACCTCCTTGGACCCGGACCTTCCTTCTGCCTCAGCCTCCTGGGTAGCTGGAACTACAGGTGGATGTAACCACACCAGCTAATTTTTTGATTTTTTGTACAGAGGTTTCGCTATGTTGCCTAGGCTGGTCTTTAACTAGGCTACTGGGCTCAAGCAATCTGCCCTCCTCGGTGCCCCTAAGTGCTGAGGTTACAGACATGAGATATCATGCCTGGCCCTAAGTCCATTATTAGTGTTAAAAGTAACTGTCAACTTTTTTTCAGAATGGCTCTACCATTTTACATTTTCTCCAGCAATGTATGATTTATTTAGTTTTTTCATGTCCTCATCAATCTTTTGTATTATTACATTAAAAAGTTAGCCATTCTGCCATATGTGGTGGCTCACGCCTGTAATTCCAGCACTTTAGGATGTGGAGGTGAGAGGATTGCCTGAGCTCAAGGGTTCAAGACCAGCCTGGGCAACTTGGCGCGAGACCTTGTCTCTACAATAAAAAAAAAAAAAATTAGCCAGGGGTGGTGGCACATGCCTGTAGTCCAGCTGCTTGAAAGGCTGAGGCGGAAGGATGACTTGAGCCCAGTAGTTCAAGGCTGTGGTGGCCGTGAGCGTGCCACTGCACTCCAGCCTGGGCAACAGAGTAAGTCTCTGACTCAAAAAAAAAAAAAGTTAATCATTTTGATAGGTATGTTGTAGTCCATCTTTTTGGATAAAAAACATATATTTAATGAAGTACACACTGTGACTTTGTATTGTCATTTGTAAAAAAAATGTTCCTTTCCTTTTGATTGGCTCTGTGATTTTTATTATCATTTTACTTAATGCAAAAATTTTATGTAAAGTGGGACACAGCTGGGCTCAGTGGCTCAGCCTGTAATCCCGCACCTTTGGGAGGCCGAGGTGAGTGGATTGCCTGAGCCTCAGGTTCGAGACCCGCCTAGGCAAGCGAGACCTCATCTCTACAATAAATCAAAAAAAAAAAAAAAAAAAAAAAAAGCCGGGCGTGGTAGCGCGTGCCTGTAGTTCCAGCTAACTGGAAGGCTGAAGCGGAAGGATCGCCAGAGCCCAGCAGGTCGAGGCTGTGGTGGCCGGAGCGGCCACCGCACTCCAATCTGGGCAACTGAGTGAGACTCCAATTCAAAAAAAAAAAAAAAGTGGGACACAATTTGCAAAATAATTTTTTAGGTTGAATTCTATACTGTTAGAGATATTTTATATTTGTCAAGGTTATTATTTCAGTATTTCCTCAAATCTTTTATATTTTTCCTTTTGCAATGATTTCACAACTGTAAACTAATCATCTGCCAGTTTTTCTTGTGTTGCAAATATGAAATGCATATTTCATGATTTCATTCACAGAATCATTTGTGAAATAACTTAATTATAGAAATGAACAACGGATTTGTGGTTTCAAAAGTTAGGGATGGAACAGGCAAATGCATGTGCTATAAAAGGGAAGTAAGAGGGAATCTTTGGGATGGCACAGTTTAGTATCTTCATTGTAGTAAGGGTTATATGAAGTGACACATTTGATCAAACTGCAACATTTTGATTTTATTCAAATAGTGTTCACTTTCTATCTTATTTTAGAAATTAGGAAAATATCTGTTGTTTGAATCCATAATGAATTTAAAGTTCATTGATCATATTCGTTCATTTTTAAAGAATATTTTCTTAAATAAAATTTGTATTTGTCAAAGTCAGGGAGATAATTTACTGTGTTGTGGTACTTTATCATAGAATATTCAACTTTTGGAAAATGCCAATGCAGGCAAGTCTGTTTGAGTCCTCCCTCATTTCTAAGATGCAAGTGCCTGCCTGCTATTTCATCTTTGTATATTTTCACTGGAAACATCCATTAAGATGTAACTTGAAAAGAGGTTGTGACAATTGTTTGGGAGTCAAAAAGTGTTGAAAGGTGGAGCAACAATTACAGAAAATGTTGAGTTGATTTTGTAGTGAAAATATTAGGAAGTCTGGTCCAAACAATCAGAGAAAAACCCTCTTACCAATATCAGGAATAAAAGTTTTAAAAAACCTATAAATTCTACTTATATTAAAAGACTGTAGCCGGGCTCGGTGGCTCAGCCTGTAGTCCCGCGCCTTTGGGAGGCTGAGGTGAG
>NW_007193849.1:57462-89990 GCF_000164805.1 Carlito syrichta
ACTCAAAAAAAAAAAAAAAAAAAAACTGTGAAATATTATAAAACACTATATGCCAATCAATTTGATACCTTAGATGAAATAGACAATTTTAAAAAAATTTTTATTTGATGTCTAACTCGTCACCCAGGCTGGAGTGCAGTGGTGCTTTCACGGCCACCACAGCCTCAACCTGCTGGGCTCAGGCAATCCTTTCACCTTAACCTTTCAAGTAACTGGGATTACAGGCATGCACCACCATGCCCAGCTAATTTTTTTGATTTATTGTAGAGACAAGATCTTGGCATGTTGCCCAGGCTGGTCTCAAACCCATGGGCTTAGAAAATCCTCTTGCCTCCTCCTCCCCAAGTGCTGGGTTTACAGGCTTGAACCACCGTGCCTGGCCGAAATAGATAATATTTTTGAAAAAGACAGCTTATTAAAACTAACACAGCCATGTGTGATGGCTCATGCCTATAGTCCCAGCACTTTGCAAGGTGATGCGAGAAGATTGCCTGAGCCCACGGATTCAAGACCAGCCTGGGCAACATGGCGAGATCTCGTATCTGCAACAACAAAAAACAAAAAAAAAATTAGCTGGACGTGGTGGTGCATGCTTGTATGTCCAGCTACTTAGAAAACTGAAGCAGGAGGATCTCTTGAGCCCAGCAGGCTGAGGCTGTGGTTGCCGTGAGCATACCACTGCACTCCAGCCAGGGCAACAGAGTTAGACTACGACTCAAAAACAAACAAAAAATAAAACAAAACTAACAGAACAGTAACAAAAAAGAAAATCTAAGCAGATGTATGCTACGTTAATTAAAACTATTTCCAGAAAGAAAACTCCAGACCCAGATGGCTGCCAAACATTTAAAGAATAAATAAAATGGGATCTACACATATTCTATCAGAGAATGAAAGATAAATCAAAACTCTTTTTATGAGGCCACCAATGCCAGATAAGAAAAACACAAGAAAAAATATAATTGCTGACCCATATTCCCACGAACATAGTTGAAAACAATCCATAACTAAATATTAAGAGATTTATTTCAGTGTTATATTTAAAGGGTAATTCATCATAACCATTCATCATGAAACGAATTCATGTAATATTCTGTATTAACAGATGAAGAAGTTATATGATTATCTTAATAAAAGGAGGACATTATGTGTCAAAATTCAACACTTATTAATGATTCAAAATAAAAACCTCACTGAACTAGGAATAGAAAGTAACTTCTCTGAACTGATAAATGGCATTTATGAAAAATATGCATAATTAAGCATTGAACTTAGGTGAAATATCGACTACTTTCCCAGTAACATTGGGACATAAATGAGGATGTCTGATCTTAGCACTTCTGTTCAACATGTTAGTGGATGTCTTAGCCAGTAAAATAAGTCAAGAGAAAAAAGTTAAAGGTAAAGGATTAGAAAAGTACAAATTAAATTATATTTATTTACTGATGACTTGATCATATAAATGGAAATCCTAAGGGATCTTAAAAAAACATATAAAACTTGATCTATTGTCATTGATTTAGAAGCCCTGTATTAAAAAAATCAGTTTTCTGGGTGTGGTGGCTCACACCTATAATCCCAGTATTTTGGAAGACTGAAGCAGGAGGATCCCTTGAGGCCAGAAGTTCAAGAACAGACTTAAAGAAGAAAAAAAAAAAAAAAAACTGGGCATGGTGGTGCACATCTGTATTACCAGTTATTTGGGAGACTGAGTTAGAAGGATCACCAGAGCCCAGGACATAGAGTCAATATCATGCCACTGTACTCCAGCCAGGAAGACAGAGTGAGACTCTGATCACCCCCCCAAAAAATTAGTTATATTCCATATACTAACAAAATAAAATTGTAATCTAGTCTAAGAAAAAAATATGCAATTATATCCAAAAATATAAGCTAATTAGAAATATATTTAACTGGCCAGACATGGTAGCTCATGCCTATAATCCCAGCACTTTGGGAGGTAGAAGCAAGAGGATTGCCTGAGCCCAGGAGTTTGAGACCAACCTGGGCAACTTAAAGAGACTTTGTCTCTACAATAAATCAAAGCATTAGCTGGGCGAGGTGGTTTGTGAGTGTGCCACTGCACACAACCTGGGTGACAGAGTGAGACTCCAGCTCAAAATAAATAAATAAATACATACGTACATAAATAAGTAAATTTAACAAAAGATGTGCAAAAGCAGCATGCTAAATTTTTGAAACCTTGCTGAGAGAAGTTTTAAAGGACATAAATGAAAAGGTATACCAAGTTCATAGATGAAAAAATTCAATTTCTTATATGTCTGGGCTCCCCTAATGGATTCATAAAATCGATGTAATTTCATTTTTAAAATATTGGCAGAGTCACAGGGCATCAAAGAAGCAAAGGGGTGTTTGGGTGATGTGATGGAAATGGGCAAGAACTAAAATAGTTTTGAAAATCAGTAACCAGATCCATGACTACAGTAGTGTTTCCAGCCTGGGCATAATGCCTTTGAAGGAATTGGATGCGATGCCAACTTTTTTTTATCTCTTTCAAGATTCAAACTCCAGGGAGGGGGAAATTAACCGTGTAAATGTGGAAAAGTATTTTCAAAGGTGGTAACAATATTTTTTCTCTTTACTCATGCCCTTTGCAGTATGACAATGTTTCTTTTTCTATCAAAAAGTGGGGTTTATTTCTCTACTCTTGAATCAATCTGCACTTAGCTCTGAGACTTACTTTAGTCAATGAGACATTAGCAAATGTGACATTCACAGAGACTTTAATGGCACTTGTGCATTGGCCTTATCCTCCTTTGGCTACAGTTGGAAATCTGAGCTTACAATATGAACAAGTTGGAGCTAGCATTTTGGAGAGCTAGCATTTAGGAGAACCAAAGTGCTCTAGCTGTTGGCCTGCCTTTTGTTAGAATATAAGTTACCAGGGGTCTCTAATCCCCAGGTCATGGATAGGTACTGGTCCATGGCCTGTTAGGAACTGGGCCACACAGGCGGTGGGTGAGTGAGTCAGACTTAAACTGTATTTACAGCCATGCCCCATCACTCACCTTACTGCTTGAGCTCCACTTTCCATCAGATCAGCAGCAGCATATGATTCTCATAGAAATGTGAACTTTTTTGTGAAATGTGCATGTGAGGGATTTAGGTTATGTGCTCATTATGAGAATGTAATGCCTGATGAGCTGAGGTGGAGCTGAGGCAGTGATGCTAGTGCTGGGGAACCCTGCAAATACAGTTTAACATGAGCAGTGAGGTTTGACTGTACAGAGGCCATAATAAGTAATTTGCCTGCTGACTCATATCAAAGCCTTATCAGTGAGTGGCAAGTGAATTGATGTCCTTCAATTTTACAGCTTCATTTGGAGGTAGACTTTAACTCAGAAGCCAACACTTATTTTAGTTTGTGCATGGCCTACCCAATATTTTATTTTATTTTATTTATTTATTTATTTTTTGAGTTGGAGTCTCACTCTGTCACCCAGACTGGAGTGCAGTGGCCGCTCCCGGCCACCGCAGCCTCGGCCTACTGGGCTCCGGCGATCCTTCCGCCTCAGCCTTCTGAGTAGCCGGAATTACAGGCATGTGCCTCCACACCCAGCTGATTTTTTGATTTATTGTAGAGATGAGGTCTCGCTGTCCAGGCGGGTCTCGAACCCGCGGGCTCAGGCAATTCACTCACCTCAGCCTCCCAAAGGCGCGGGATTACAGGCTGAGCCACCGAGCCCAGCTGCCTACCCAATATTTTATTTACCACTTCTGTCTGTGCCTCTTTTTTGTTCTATGGTAAGTTGTATAATTACTTCATTATGTATTATGATGTAATAATAATAGAAATAAAGTACACAATAAATGTTATGTGCTTGAATCATCCTGAAACTATCCCTCCTCCCTCCCCGTCCATGGAAAAGTTGTCTTCCATGAAACTGGTCCCTGTTGCCAAAAATGTTGGGGATTACTGAGTTGGACCATATTAGACCATCCACCCTCCCTGGAGTTGACAGGTGAGTGCAGTGCAGAAGTGACCCAAGTCAAGACCAGCAAACAACTGATCATCTAAGCCTAACTCACAAAGCTGACCCAAAGAATCATGAGAAAATTAAAAAAAAAAAAAATTAAGTCCATGTATTTTGAGGTGATTGCTGTGCAACAATAGATAACTGATACAAAAAAAAGTTGTGTTAAAGAAAAACTAAAACATGTGACATTGGCTTTGGACTTATTCTCTTTACTAGAATATTATACAACAAGCCTATTGTAATATAATCATAGTGTGATGATAATCATAGTAATGAAAGAGAGTATTCTTAGAATGCTGGCATTTATCTATGTACTTTATTATTAGATAAGTATGTTATCATTTTCATTTTATTGATGAAGAAACTGAAGTACAGGTAAGTAACTTGGCCAAGGTCATAAAACTACAAGTAGTGAAGTTGAGAATTTGAACTCAGTATGTCTCTAAAATCAAGATATAAATGTTGGCTCCAATATGTGCCTTTTCACATCAAGATATATTAATTCTTACAAGGTTCCATTAGAATTAAATAAGAAAGATTGAAAACATTAAGAGGTTAAAGTCATTATCCTGTTTTAGACTAAGAATTTTATATTTAGTCAGTAACTATTACTTCCTGCATGAAAGATGAGGATGCTTTATATCTCCCCTCAACATAATTTCTAAAGGTTTTAAATCTTATCTCTTTGTTTAATAGTCACTTCTATTCTTTTTTTTTTTTGAGTTGGAGTCTCACTCTGTTGCCCAGACTGGAGTGCAGTGGCCGCTCCCGGCCATCGCAGCCTCGACCTGCTGGGCTCCGGCGATTCTTCTGCCTCAGCCTTCCAAGTAGCTGTAATTACAGGCATGCGCTACCACGCCCGGCTGATTTTTTTTTTTATTTATTGTAGAGATGAGGTCTCACTGCCCAGGCGGGTCTCAAACCCGCGGGTTCAGGCAATCCACTCACCTCAGCCTCCCAAAGGCACGGGATTACAGGCTGAGCCACCGAGCCCTGCTCACTTCTATTCTTTAACATGGCTTCTCTGTTACTGAGGTCATTACTTTGTTTTTTCCCTTGGTTGGCTAAACTCTACAATTATATAGTGCTTCCCTCCACTCCCCACTCACCTGCAAAGGGCTCATCAATTCCCTTATGGATAAGAATATTTGCCTGCACCCTTTACAAATGGAATACAAATTGAGTGTAGAATTAGGACTCATATTTTTCTCTTAGTTTTCATAAAAGTTACTGAATATTCTGAGAAGTCTTTATTTCACCTTTCTAATTCTACTTGAAAATACCTAGGAATTCTTTATTTTAGTAGTTTCTCCGTATTTACCCTTCTGTATTGTTATTATGGTTTGAAAATACAAGTCTTAGCCAGGTGTGGTGGCTCACACCTGTAATCTCAGTATTCTGGAAGACTGAGGCAGGAGGATTGCTTGAGTTCAGGAGTTTGAGAACAACTTAGTCAACATAGCAACAGCTCGTTTTTCACCAAAAATAATCGGCCAGGCATGGTGGTGCCTGCCTATAGTCCTAGCTGAGGCAGAAGAATTGCCTGAACCCAAAGGTCAAGTTTGTGAGCCATGATAGTGTCACTACACTCCATCCTGGGTGACAGAGTGAGACCCCCAACTCAAAAAAAAAAAAAAAAAAGCAAGTCTTTAAGCAAAAGTTCTGTTATTCTTTTAGTATTTTATGTTTTATTCTATTCTCTTTTTGGTGCATGCCAATTATAAGTTTGTTGGATCACCTTCATCTGACTTCAGTTTCCATTAATTTTTTTTTTAAATTACTTTAAATTATTTGTTTCTTTTACTTACTTTTGGTGAAATTTCTTTAAGCCTGCCTTCCATGTCTCTGACTATAGTTTCACTAGTGTTGGTTATAGTTTTAATTGTTTCTAATGTGATTTTATTTTCTCTTCTTTTTTTTTTTTTTTTAAGTCAGGGTCTCACTCTGTTGTCCAGGCTGGAGTACAGTGGCAGCTTCCAACTCCTGGGCTCAAGCAATCTTCCAGCATCAGTCTCCTGAGTAGATGAGACTACAGACACATGCCACTGCACAGGGCTATTTTTTATTTTTATTTATTTTTATTTTTTGTAGAAACGAGATCTCTCTATGTTACCCGGGGTGGTCTTGAACTCCTGGGTTCAAGCAGTCCTCCCACCTCCGCCCTCCAAAGTGCTGGGATTACAGGTGTGAGCCACCATGCCCAGCCTAATGTGATTATCATTGTTTTGATGAATCTTCCCATTTCTTACCTATACCTATTCACATAACTTTTTCCTTCAGTTAATCTTTTTTTCACTTCTATGAGTTTTTAAAAAAAATAAATGATCTTTGTAACTCTGGAACACTTTATTCCCTAGTGTCTATTTGTATTTCATATGCCTTTTGCTTATGTTTCTTCCTGTCTTCGCCACAACTCCTCTATACCCATTTGCATGCATTTTTCAAAAACATTTTTTGTTACTACTTCTCTTGGAATTTTTTTTTTTAATAAAGAAAGTAGTGCCACACAAATGGAGCATAAGCAAGATGAGCTAGGGAACTCCCCATCTCCAATTTAGATGTATTCTTTGAAAGAGAGGTAGGCAAACTTTTTCAGTAAAGAGTTAGTAAATATTTTAGGTTTCACAGTCCATAACAGCAACCCCATTGTTGAGGCACAAAGTCATAGATGGACTATATGTAAATGTGTGGGCCTGCATGTGTTTGGATGCAGTTTACAAAATATAGACAGTGGGCTGTCTTTGGTCCATGGGCAATATTTTGCTTGCCACTGCTGTATTGCACAGTTGTATAGAAGAGGACTTTACTAGATGATGAAGATGAAGGCAGCTAATGGAACTCCTCACTGCAAAAGAAGCGCAGTGAGTGATGGCTTGTCTCCAAGTTGACTTTGTGCCAGAAGAATGGATGCTTTTGATGTGGCGGAGGCTGTGCAGTTACTTCATACTGATTCTACTACAGTCCACATGATCAATCAACTACTAATACTTTATTACACGCTACCTCACTTCCTTCGTGGACATTCCAGTTTGATTTCTTCTTCTATTCCCAGATATAGCAATTGTAATACATATTTAGCAATAGTCACCCCTTTTATTCTCTTTTTAGTCTATGTTTATGGACTATCGTCATGGACTTTGTTCTTTTTTTTATTTTTTTTAAATCAATATTTTTTATTATGGTTTTGTAGGGTACAGTTAAGGGTTAGGTGTACAATTATGTTTCATTCAGGCACCCTGTTGATAAGAGGTGTTTCCCCATCCCCAGACAGATATTTGCGACTGTTGTTCTTTAGGCTAGCTTTTGGAATTCATAAAAATTATCACCCTTCGAGAAAGTGAGGTCTTAAAAATTTAAAATTGATTTGGCTTCCCAATTGTTGACTCTATCCTTAGTTTTTATAAATCTTTCCAGAAACTCAATTTATGTATTTGCTTTTGGTTATATGGAGCTGGTATACAAGAAATGAATGCCTCTGCTCAGTGGGTGCAGGGCCCTGGGGTGAAAACACAAACAAAACCAAAAACATCTAATAGTGCAAAGTGCTAGTTTAGTTAGATATTTTTTTAAAAGCTTTTTTCAGTTCATTCATTCAACAGACAAGTTTATTCACTGAGCATATGAAGGTGAGTAAGATAAAGCAATTGTCCAAGCAATAACTTTTTTCCTTCCAGACTTACAAGTTATTGTGAAAATGTTAATGTTAGTTGCAATCCCTTCCTGTTCCTACAGCCACTCCAGTCTAGATGAAGTGAAGGAGGGTAAGAAATAGAGTAAGAGAAGGGAGCTTAAATTATGTACTTATAATACCATTAATGCTTATCACATTTTTTTTCTTATCATGGAGAAAGAGTTCTAAATGCATGCAAATAAGTTTGGTTTTTTTTTGAGTCCGAGTCTCACTCTGTTGCCCAGGCTAGAGTGCTTTGGCATGCTCATGGCTACCACAGGGTTTACCTCATAGGCTCTGTTGCTCCTTCTGCCTCAGCCTTCCAAGTTGCTGGGATCACAGGCATGCACCAACACAGCTGGCTATTTTATATTTTTTGTAGAGACGAGGTCTCACTAAGTTGCCCAGTCTAGTCTCTAACTCCTGGGTTCAGGCAGTCCTCTCTCTTCCACCTCCTAAAGTGCTGGAATTACAAACATGGGCCACCATGCACAACTGCAAACATGTATTTAAACTCTTTTTGATATGTTTATTTTAATTTTATAAAGGTTGACTAGGGGTAAATTATGCAATATAAGTGTATATGTTTATGTATAAAGTATAAAATAATGTTGCATTTAAATTTTGTTTACATTAATTACTGATTTTTTGAAGAGAAAAAACATGGCTTTTGGGTAGTCTGATGAGAATGTTTAAGTGTAAACTTTGCTAAATGATACCATGTAAATGGGTGATGATTATTTATTTGATATGTAAAAAACATGCAGTACTATCCAAAGGTGTTATTTTTCAATTTGATTTTTTGTGTATTTTTTTCCTGCAAAAATCAGAAACATATTGAAGACCTACAATAATTTCTATGATAATTAATTTGAAGGAGTTTCATGATTTAATACTGTTTACAATTTTTTTCTTTATAAAATGAGGGTGTTTTTCTTGTAATATTATCTCCAAATTTGGATATATTCTTTACCTTTTTATTTGTATGGAAAAGCAAAAAGAATACCAGACTAATATTAATTATGAAAACTGAAGTTAAGAGAGAGATATAACTCCCAGCAGTTACACAATTAATAAGAAATAGAGCTGTTTGTCAGACTAAAACCAATGGTCTTAGCCACTTACTATTATACTAACACCTCTTATCTTTAGATAATTCAGTACATGTAGACCTTTAATTTCCATAATTTATATATCCCAAATCACAATTTTTTATATGCTAGGTAGTTTTCTTCCAGTAAAAATTATTTTTATTGATTTATTATTGTTTTAAAAATGTTTATTTCAATGGGTTTAGGGGAGTACAAATGATTTTTGGTTGCATGGATGCATTGTATAGTGGCAAAGAAATCTGAGCTTTAAGTGTATCCTCTATTCCCTCTTGTGTACATTGTAACTGATAGCTGATTTTTCATCCATTTTTTTTTGAGTTGGAATTTCAACTCTGTTGCCCAAGCTGGAGTACAGCAGCATGCTCACGGGCACCTCAGCCTCTACCTGCTGTGTTCAGTAGATCCTTCCACCTCAGCCTTCCAACTAGCAGGAACTATGGACATGTGCCACCAGGCCCAGCTAATTATTTTTTTATTTTTTTATTGTAGAGACGAGGTCTTGCCATGTTGCCCAGGCTGGTCTTGAACCTGTGGGCTCAGGCAATCCTCTTGTGTCCGTCTCCCAAAGCGCTGGGATTACAGGCATGAGACACCGTGCCCTGCACTTCCTTAGTTTAACTCCTTCTTGTAAGCAAAAACATGCAATGTTTGGTCTTCTGTTCCTGCATTGTTTCACTTCAGATGATGGTCTCCAATTCCATCCAAATTGCCTCAAAAGACATTATTTCATTCCTTTTCATAGCTGTATCGTATTCCATGATGTGTGTGTGTGTGTGTGTGTGTGTGTGTGTGTGTGTGTGTGTGTGTGTGTGTACCTTTTCATTATCCACTTGTCAGTTGATGGGCATTTAAGTTGCTTCCACGTCTTTGCAATTGTGAACTGTGTTGTGATGAACATAGAAGTGCAGGTTATCTTTTTTGTATAACAACTTCTCTTCCTTTGGGCAGATACCAAGTAATGGGATTGCTGGATCAAATGGTAGATCTACTTTTAGTTCTTTGCTAAGCCTTCATACTGATTTCCATAAGATTGTACTAGTTTACCTGAAGCAATCTACAGACTTAGCACAATCCCTATCCAACTACCAATGTTATTTTTTTTTACAGAATTAGAAAAAACAATCCTAAAATTCATATGAAACCAAAAAAAGAGTCAGAATAGCCAAAACAATCCTAAGCTTTGAAAGTAGCGGGAAACTGTGGGGGAGGGGATTGGGGGTGGGAAGCTGGGATTGACAGTAGTTGGTATCTGCCTGGGGGGAGCATGCCTCATCAATAAGGGTTCCTGAACAAGGGACATTTGTGTACCTAACCCTGAATTGCACCCCACAATTTCAAAATAAAAATTAAAAGAGAAAAAAAAAGAAAAGAAAAATATGGCGTATAATTTGAATAGAAAAGTATCTTTAAACTTCAAGTATAATTTGCATAAAAGTATTACCATGTGCACTGAAATTTTGTAATATTAGATTATGAGATACAGCAGATAATTATTCTTTGTAATTTATATAAAATGAAATTTTGTAATTTCTATTAAAATATTTTATGTTTTACTGGTAATAAAACTTTAATTGGATAATGATAATATTATTATTATTCTTATTTGAGTTGGAGTCTCACTCTGTCTCTCAGACTGGAGTGCAGTGGCATGCTTCCGGCCACTGCAGCCTCGACCTGCTGGACTCTGGCAATCCTTCCGCCTCAGCCTTCCAAGTAGCTGGAACTACAGGTGCACGCTACCATGCCTGGCTAATTTTTGTTTTATTGTAGAGAGGCAGTCTCACCAAGTTGCCCGGGCAGGTCTCAAACCCACGGACTCAGGCAATCCACTGGTCTCGGTCTCCCAAAGTGCTGGGATTACAGACTGAGCCACGGAGCCTGACCAATGATAATATTATTAATGCTAACAATAAAGGATTCAGATAGAAGAATATCTCTGTGGAAGAGAAAGATGAAAAAAAAAAAAACACAGAATAAAACTGGAGGCATCACGTTACTTGACTTTAAATTATGCCGCAAAGCTCTATAGCAAGTAAAACAGCATGGTACTGGTACAAGAGCAGACACAAGAGAATTTTCCAGTTAAAATTATTTAGAAAATTAGCTTATTTCAGTTTTTCAATGGTTGTATTTGTTATTTATTCAACTAATATGTATTGAAATCTAGGAGAAAACATTGCAAATTTAGCAGACATAATCTAAACTCCACAAACTGTTTTTATATTGAAACCTTATTGGTTTCTTTGAAATAGTCACTGTGAGAAGTCTTTCACTCACCCTAGAGATGTATCTATTACTCAAAATATTTTTCGGAATGTATTACTTTCAGAATTTCTTTCATAGTTTTCTCTTTACTCTGACCAAATCCTAAGTGAGTACTTGTTTGCTCTTAAGGTATATATTTTAATTTTGGAAACAATTTAACATCATCCAAACCTAAAGACAATAAATTAGTTACATGATCAAGTCAAAGATTTTCTTTTTTTAACATTGGGCTACCCAACACTCTGTCTTGTTCATTAAGATTATAGACTGAAGCATGACAACTGTGTTTCTTGACTATTAATGTAAGCCTAATAGCAGTTCTATCAATAAATTGTTTGTTTGTTTTTCCAGAAGTGACTGGCAGAATGCTTGGGCTGTTGTTTCTAAAGCTTCCCAGTCGAGCTTTGAAGAGAAGCACTTATATGTTCAGTCACTTTTTAAAGTAGACAATGTTGTTTTCGATAGACATGTCTTTTATACTTATTGATCTGTGTCTGAACAGAATATGAGGTACATGAGATATAACATTCAATGAAAATCTCCCAAAGCGATGGCAGTGTTGCTCTTGAGTTGTTAAATTAGAGAAGGATCACACACATATCGCACATTTTTACCATTTTTTTTGCCCCGAATGTACTGTTTCTTATGTTTGAGTATGGCCTCATTCTATTTCTGCTGAACTCTAATTTTGTTGTGGTTGTTGTTGAGTTGGAGTCTCACTCTGTGGCCAAGGCTGGAATGCAGTGACACGTTCATGGCCATGTGCCACCACACCTGGCTAATTTTTGATTTATTGTATCGATGAGGTCTCGCCAAGTTGCCCAGGCTGTTCTCAAACCCAAACCCATGGGCTCAGGCAATCCTCTCACTTTGGCCTCCCAAAGTGCTGGGATTATAGGCGTGAGCCCAAGCGGTTGGCCTCTGAACTCTAATTTTACCTAATATTCCTGATCTTTCCTGTTTTAACAATGTTGGGTCATTAAAATCCTTTAGTATAGTTATTTGAGATGTATCTTTCTTTCTATGATATAATAAGATAAGCTTCTTAAAAGCGTACACTATGTTTCATGAATGATTGTATCCCAAAAGGTCCTAGCACAATTA
The DNA here is from genome assembly GCF_000164805.1 of Carlito syrichta. Classification (NCBI taxonomy): domain Eukaryota; kingdom Metazoa; phylum Chordata; class Mammalia; order Primates; family Tarsiidae; genus Carlito; species Carlito syrichta. The sequence goes on from NW_007193849.1 coordinate 69,612, forward strand.
ATGTCAAATAAGTAATGGATGAATATATGAACCGAAGAGATTATATATAAGACAAATTTACAAGGTGGACATGTAAATGTGTGTGTAATTCTTATAAAAAAATAAGGAATGTATAAGAAAATATCTACTTTAGTCAGGAAAGAAGAAAGAAAAAATAAGAAAAGTAATCACAAAATTTTAATTACTAATGAGCAGAATATATATTATGCATTGAAGTATATCTGATATATTTGTAAGAAGAAGGAAGTAAGCTAAGAAAAATGTATATACAACTTTTTTGTGCTTTACAGTTCTTAAATTTCTGGAATTACTAGGGTCTAAAATGCTAAAGACATCATGTGCTTTATATTTTATAGAAAAATATTTCATTATAAAAATGAAAAAGAAAGAGTGATTCAGTATTTTTAAATATTTTTCATCATTAAATATTATCACATTTCAACTTATAATTTTACAGGTACCTACAGAATATTGGACAGATCCAGAATTCATAAAGCTTTATCACATTGAATCAAGGATTTATTTGGTATACTCCTCGGTCTTTACTTCTACCAACTAACATTTTTTTAAATAAAAAGAATTAATATAAGATAGTTTTTTTTTTTTTTAAATAATACTACCCGTACTTTCCAATGCCTAAAAATAGCAAGGTGGTAAAAAGAGAATTAGATGATGAAGTTATTGAGTCTGTCAAAGATCTTCTTTCCAATGAAGACTCAGCTGATGATGCTTTTAAGAAGAGTGAACTAATTGTTGATGTCCAAGAAGAGAAAGATATAGATGTTGAAGAAGAATCTGAAGTTGAAGATGAAAGACCAGCTTGGAACAGTAAACTACAATACATTTTGGCTCAAGTTGGATTTTCTGTAGGTTTAGGGAATGTCTGGCGATTCCCATACCTATGTCAGAAGAATGGGGGTGGTAAGTTGTCTTTAAGTGATAAATTACTGTAGTAAATTGCAATTGCTTATCTCAAATAGCTCCCGTTGCTGCTGTAGCCTCATTATTTTTGAAACATTGAATTGCATTTTAGAGCTAGGGAGGCTCCTTTGTTGGAAGTGAGCCCAGCTCTGTTTTCAGACTAGGTTTCCACAGGAGCAGATTGGCTTGCTACAAATACTCAGGGATTGCTTAAGGGTAACACATTTTCAGATTCTTTCTGTGGATGCCATAAACATCTCAGTACTGAAGGGAACTTTTCTAACAAATGTTGCATGGTTTATGCTTGGTAGTTACTCCCTTTGAAAAATAGCTTAAAACTTCTGATGTAAGACGATACTGGTGAAGGAAAACAGAATTTTCTCTCCATTATGTATTAACTCTTAATTTGAAGTTGCCCTCAGTCTTGAAAAAAAAAATGACATGCAATTTAAAACAATTATTGTCTTCAAATGTGGATTAGAACTTTTAGATCTTGGTAGAAAAAATGTAACCAGATAATTAATATACAAGTAGTGACAGACAGTCTTCATCTTTAGAGATTTTATGCATTTGGTTTCTCATTCTATGGTATTTTGGAATAATGTTCAGTTTCAAAGACAACTTTGAAGACATTAGCATCCTTAACTTTAAACAGAAATAGCTGCACCATCCTTGATAGTCTTACTATTTGTATTTGTGCACATAAATTATAAAACCTTTACTTAGCAAGAAAGTCTTACAAATCTACAGAAAAAAGCTGTACAAAAGAAAAATTGTTCATATGTGATGCCAGTTCTGTAGTACACCAAAATAAAACTGAATGTTAGATTAACATTTGGGTTGATATTTTACAGTGTACAAGAAAGGTGTTAAAATATTTCATAAATTATTCATTTCAGGGCACAAAGTAGAAATAGTACTTTGGTACTAGTTTGTGATGTTGTTGTTGACTGGACAAAAATGTGGTTCATTTATTTTTATTTTTATTTTTTTGAGTTGGAGTCTCACTTTGTCATCCAGGCTGGAGTGCAGTTAGCATGTTCATGGCCACCACAGCCTGGACCTGCTGGATTTAGGCAGTCCTTTCACATCAGCTTTCCAGGTAGCTGGAACCACAGGCATTTGCCACCATGCCTGGCTGATTTTTTTATTATTTAGTGACAAGGTCTTGCTATGTTGCTCAGGCTGGTCTCGAACTCCTGAGCTCAGACAATCCTCTCGCCTTTGCCTCCCAAAGTGCTGGGATTACAGGTGTGAGCCGCTTTGCCAATATAAGCATTCATATGCACGTTTTTCTGAGCCATTAAAAGATAAGATAAGCTGTTATGGTGACAAAATATATAGTTAATTCAACCAGGCAAAAAATAAGAGGTTTGGAAAAAAAGTAGCCTAAGAGGGAAGAATCTATGTATGAAGTCAGTGATGGACTATTCATTCTACTGAAAAGCTCCTTAGCATGTTGGAAACACCACATATGAATTATTTATCAAATCAGCTGTAAGCAACTTATGCACTACCCTGCATTTTTGTTTCTCATAAATCATTCCATTTGCAAAGATTGGCAGAGGATATATTCTGATTTTGAGATCTTGCATCTTGTAAATTTTACTGACCTTACTGTAAAAAAGGAGGGCAGAAAAGTCAGGTTGACTTGCACATAGTACAATTTCTGTTCTAGTGGAGATCTCTTAAAGATTTTATATTTAGTAATTGGTTATTAGTAAAAATGGCTCCTCCGTCTCATTTTTGTATGTTAAAAAAGTCAAAATATGCTTCCTAATATTGTTTTCTCTCTTCTAAATGCAAATACTAGAGCACAGTATTGCGTGTTTTATAAAATACAAATGGATGTTATTATTACAGAATGGCTGTTAGAATACCAAAGGTTGTATACCTTATGCAGTGTAGCATTGAGTCTTCTAGGCATTTGAGGAATATCTACTGGCTATTTGGCTAAACTGTGTCAGGTTACCAAAGTTTTATTCATGAATCATTTGAAGCACTTTCTGAATAATAGAAAAAAAGTAACAGAGCCAATAAGGTGAATTTTCTAAAGATATTATTGTTAAGCATGATGGTTGAGCTTAAAAAGTGGCATAGTATAAAAGATGCCAGGTCAGGTTTTGAATTCCATTTGTCTGTGTTATCCACATTAGCCGTGTGATCTTTCACAGGTTACCTTACTATTTCAGGCTGAGTTCCCACACCTGTGAAATAGGGTTAATAGCTATGCTTGCCTCCCTGCATTCTTGGGAGGGATAAATGAATAACTACATGTAATGTACTTAGGAATGTGCCAGGCAAGTAGTAATTGCTCAATTATATTTTAGCTAAAACTGTGTTTAGTATAGGGGCTAATGTGAGAGTAAATTGAGTTAGAACAAAAGCCCAAGTACCCAAAGTATGTCATGTACACATAACTGAAAAAAGATTCCCAATGAATCCAGTCTTAATTCTGTCCTTCTCTCTTTGTTTTTCTTATTCATTCGCATGCATATACACAGCCTACTCATAATCTTAGCTTTGATGTAGGTTTTAAAATCCACTTTCAGTCCTTTTACAGGTTAACAGTTCCTGAATATTACTAATCATTTTAGAATTAGAATTTTGATAATTTTGTTTTATATAAAGCTCATACATCCATGTTTTATATTATATACCTTTTGGTAGAATTAACTAAGTACAAAAGATTGAAAACCAGCCATAGGAAGGTAGAGATTATACATCAACCCCATGGAGAGAAATTCTTATATATAGTCATTAGGACAGTGAGATAAGATTCCGAGATAGATAATTTGAAAATAAAATCCATTACTATTTGTTTCTTCAGCTTCATAACTGCCAAAACAATTTGGATTGCTTCCAAAATCCATTCAATGCCATTAAAATCTTTTAAAGTGGGAAAAATGTAGCAAATGGCCTGTTAAAAGTGGGAAATAGTGCCATCAATTACATGGCTGTTATGCCTAACAATATCTAGTTGGGCAAAACTCCAGATTAGAAATTTGAAGGTAGGAAATCCAGAGGTTATTTAATAATAATTTGCATATATTTTCTTATAAAGGAATAAGTATGGGTTTTACATTTATTTATTTACTTATTTATTGAGTTGGAGTCTCACTCTGTTGGCAAGGCTTGAGTGCAGTGGAACAATCACAGCTCGACCTGCCAGACTCAGGCACGCCTTCCACCTCAGCCTTCTACGTAGCTGGGAATACAGGTGCACACCACCACACCCAGCTAATTTTTTTCATTTATTGTGGAGACAAGTCTTACCATGTTGCCCAGACTGATCTGGAACTCCTGGGTTCAGGCAATCCTCTCTCCTTGACCTCTCAAAGTGTTGGGATTACAGGTGTGAACCACTACACCCAGTGATAAAAAGATAAGACAGTTATCTTTTTAATCAAGTTAATAATCTAATTTTAACATTGTGAAATGGTTCAGGTACATTTACAAGGATAATAGCACATACATTTTTACAATAGATGTGAAGTTTTCTAATTTCTCAATCACTTCACTTTTTCTCAATATTTTAGAAAGCAAAAAGTTATTTGCTTCTCGAAGTATATTTATGTATGTATGTATGTAGTATTTATGAGAAAGATGACACTTGTTACTGGTAGAAGTTATAATGTTTTACTTTTTTTCCTTTCAGTCTAAGCAACCATTCCTTCTTCCATGATGTTATTTTATTTAGGAATAAAAGTGTCAGTTTTAATACTATAAAGTCTTATTCTAACTTATCAGTTTTAGGATGCATAATTTCAATGAGTTTGAGCTTGGAAAATAGTCAATAAATGACTTTATAAACATTATATGAATAAGATTTCTAAGATTTTGTGAAACCTATCCCAGAAACAGTTAATTTTAAAGAATCAATTGCTTTTATGGAAAATTAGAGCTGTTTTACCTTTTCAATACAATTAAGATAAAACCATTAATTTTCTTATCTTTATCGTAATTATTTGTATCAGAAATCTTTGTAGCAGTCAGCTTTAAGTTTCATGATATAGAAAGTTTAAAGTCATGAAATTTCATTTTTTTCAAACTTCTCTATAATTATACTACATGGAAACTCAAAATGTTATCATTAATAAGATGATCTGAATTAGTGTATTCTCTACTGTGGCTATTGAAAATGTAATCTGTTTTATTTGTTTTTGTCTCCATAGGTGCATATCTTTTGCCATATTTGATACTACTTCTGGTAATAGGTATTCCCCTTTTTTTCCTGGAACTTTCTGTGGGTCAAAGAATTCGGCGAGGCAGCATTGGTGTTTGGAATTACATAAGCCCCAAACTGGGCGGGATTGGATTTGCAAGCTGTGTAGTAAGTTTACTGATGTGGTGTATGCTATCCCCTTAAAAAAAATTTCTTAAGCTCTTGGACTGACTCAAGAAACTATAATCTTTACAGGGCCTGAAATTATATAATTTACGTTTAAATGAAACCTCTAAGTGTGTGTTATTATACAACTTTTTAACCATGTTTTAAAAAATACTTCTAAAGTATGAATTAATACACAAAACAAGCTGTAAATACTGATCCAGCTCAATCTTGTTAATACATATCTTGAGACCTGTGAGAGACATTAACTCTTTAGATAAGATAATGTCTTTTAAATAAAAAATAAATGGAGGATTTTAAAAACATTAAATGGAGCTTTATGCATTTAATCTCGCTGTTTTAAAGGATGAGGCAAGGGAGGTTTAATGCAATCACATTATTTTATTTTGCAGGTGTGCTTTTTTGTGGCTCTCTACTACAATGTCATCATCGGCTGGAGTTTGTTTTATTTTTCTCAGTCTTTCCAGCAACCTCTACCTTGGGATCAGTGTCCTTTGGTGAAAAATGCTTCACACACTTGTAAGACTTATACAATGTAGTGTTTTTGTTTCTAAAAATATTAAGAGTGGCAAAGGCACAGGCTTGCAAGAGTGTTTTCTTTTCTAATGTAATGTGAAAAACTGTTCAAAATTATCATCAAAACAGACTTTCCGTACTTTCAGGATTGGAATATTTTGAGAGAGAGACTGTTGGTACCATCTGACTTCTCTGACTCTTTCCAAGTTATTTCACTCTGTCCTATGATATTAGGGTAAAACATTGTCTTCATTTATTAACTTTGGCAATCTTTTATTTTGTACATTTTAATTAATGCTTTAAATTTTTATTAAATTCAACAAAAACGGACAGAAAAAGGAATTTGAACAGAAATAATTGCTTTTATGTCTTTGACTTCGTTTATAGTTTTCCCATCAATTTTTAATCCTATAATATAAATAATACAATTTATTTATATGTCTACATATAAAGAATAATTCATTATAGTCTGTACATTTATATAATTTATAAAATAGTTTATATATAGATTTCTGTGTATATAATCCTATAATATTAATAAAATCAATTCTTTATAGTAGTTATGTCTAGAAAACATAGACTGTAATTCACATATGCAGTTTAAAGTTTTCTAGTAGACCTATAAAAAGAAACAAGTGAAATATTTTACTTGATTCAGTATAGCAAAAATATTATGATTTTAACATACAGTTTCTATAAACATTTTTAATGTAATAATTTACATTTTTTTCTGGGATCAAGTTTGAATTGCTCAATTACAGCACATATCACCTTACCCCTATTTCAAAAGCTTCACATGGCCCACAGCTAGCCAACTTGACAGTTCTTCTTCTAGGGGACAATCAGATAATTCTGGGGGCGGGGGAGAGTTAAACCTGATTTGTTTACATTACTTTGATGAGAAGCTTACCTATTTTCACTCCAGAAATGAGTGATAAGAAATATAGAAAAGGATATATGTCTGTTGGTTTTTCAAGTGTTTTGCACAGTCTTTTTATCCTTCATTGTGAATTTAAGTGCTGCCATAGAATGGTAGTACTTTTCTAGGAAATAAAGAATTCACTTACAGGCTTACTGGAAAACAATTTTCTCATCACTATAGCTGAAATGATCGTGTGTTACCCTTCTTTCTGCAGTTGTAGAGCCAGAATGTGAAAGAAGTTCTGCCACCACCTATTACTGGTACAGAGAAGCACTGAATATTTCCAGTTCCATTTCTGAGAGTGGGGGCTTAAACTGGAAGATGACCATCTGCTTGCTGGCTGCCTGGGTCATGGTTTGCTTGGCTATGATCAAAGGCATTCAGTCTTCTGGAAAAGTTAGTATGTCAGAACCCTTTCCCCTTCAGCTACTCACCATTCCTGGATATCACACCTCCTCAAGCTCTGTTACAAAATTCTGTGGGCAACTGCATGTAACATTTTATTCTAGGGATCTAATTCAACAATGGTGAAAAGTGATGCTTTTTAATATTTAGTGTTTCAATTTAAAAAAGGACATAAATGAAGCTATAAATAGTCTATAGTGAAATTTTATTTAAAATTTTTCCTTATTCAAGAAGATCTTTAAAGTTTTTGTCGATACTTAAAAGTTCTTTTTTGTTGTTGTTTTACTGTTTATTCCATTAACTCTGGTGTTTTAGTTCTCTGTTTACTTGTTAGTTCAAATTATCAAATTTGGGGAAAGTAGTAGAATGAAGAATTCATTCATTTTGCTTGTTTTATACTACTCATTTTTTATACTACTCTTTTTTCCTGTAAGTGTTCCAAGGAATAGTTGCATAAAGAATTGTAAAATAGCATCTTGTGGCTTGTTTCTTAAAACTCTGAGCATCATGTAATTATGATAATCCCCACAAAGGTTTCAGGGTAATGTAAAAGACTTAACATCATGCCTGCTAGGGCAAACTGAAAATCAGTAGTTGAGAAAGACATTAAGTGAATTCTGTATAGCTTGATTTTTTTTAAAGGATGCTTTAGGAAAGTAATTGCTATTCAATATTTTGCTTTCATATTGTATTTAAACAAATTATCACTGCCATTGTTTTAAAAGTCTCTATATCACTTGACTGGACTATAGCAAGCATTTATTTGACTTTCTTTTCTCTGCCCCTTAACAGTCCATCTCTATTTTTTTTTTCTTTCCAAAGCATGACTTTGATCATGTATATTTTCAGGCTGACTTAATACCACTCACCATCATATACTAGCAAGTGTGGGAATAGTAGAATTAATAGTAGTAGTAGTAGTAATATTCATAATGATGATGATAACGATTATTCTTACAATGATTAGAGCAAGAATACTAGAATCCAATAATTATTACATGTTAATTTTTCTCTGGATACTGTGTTAAGTACTTTATATTCATTATTCCCTTTAATTCTAAAGACAACTCTAAAAAGTAATTGCAACTTTCAGGCCCATTTAACAGATTTTTAAAAATGGGTTTGAAAAATTAGGTAACTTACCCAAAGTTTCAGGACTAGTGAGTTCTCGTTCTTGGAGTCAAGTTCAGGTCTATTTAAATCTAGAGCCTGAGTTCTTTAATTGCTATGTTATAATGTCTCTCTCACTGTCACTTTTTTTTCCTGTCAAAGAGCAAACTCTTTCAAGGTGGAAGTCTGTCCAGTTCATCTTTGCTTTCCATTACTTCACATTTAGCTAAAAATGTTTGATGACTTTTAAACCTGTAAATTGTAGCTGATTTTATATTTACCTTCCTGCTGGTACTTCTATATAATTTTTTCATTTTTATGAAGAAGTGAATGTAATTGATAACACATCTGACTATCTTGTAGTCTTTGGGAAATGTTACCGTACTGTATGACTAAATAACTTCAATCAATTGGCTCAAATGTGTGTGTCTTCTACTGTGTCAGAACCACATTTCAGTCAGATAATAAATAAAGGAATAGATTCTTAAACTACACGTAACACTTTTATATGATTGCTAAGGAAGTGTCATTTGTTGGAAAGAAACCCTTGTCCTCAAGTTCTGTTGCTACCATGTTTTGTTTCTTTTTTCCCACTTAATCTGTGTATTATCATTTCTTAAAGAAGTATTCATCCTTTTCTTATCACATGATTTTTAGGTTATTTTTCTCAACTTTATCCAAAAATGTGATACAACTTATAGAGTACATAATATTTATTTCAATGCCAATGCTTCAGGGAAGAAGTGGCACTTGGGCAGAATTTGAAGAAAGAATTTAATAGGTGTAGATGGGGAAAAAGCTAGCTGAAGTAATGTTAGCACAGATATGGAAGTCTAAGTTGTCACAATCCCCGAGTCTGAAAAAGTGAACTAAATATAATCAGAGGGAATTTATGAGGAATAAATGTAAAGCTCTTTGTTAGCCTACCAAACAAAAATGGACCCCAAATAAACAATCGCATAAATACAGGAAAGAGATATAGTTTAAAGCTACTTAATAGTATTTGTAAACAACTTAGAGGATTTAACAGCTGAAAGAAGAATATGAGGGCTGGGCACAATGGCTCATGGCAGTAATCCCAGCATTTTGGGAGACCATGATGAGAGGATCGCTTGAACCTAGGAGTGTGAAATCAACCTAGGCAACATAGTGAGGATCTGATTTCTATTAAAATAAAAAAAAATAATAAAAAAATAAAAACAATATGAGTCAATTTGTGGTGTGCTTGGTCAACATATACACAATCACATGCACACACAAAATGTGAATTGCTAACTGCAAAAATTAAAAGAGGGTTATGGTAGTGCCATTATCCTTTGGGCTAGGTAGACATATCTCAGTTGGAACACATCGGTAGTGCTGGATTTTACGGAAATCTGTTATTATTATCCTTGTAATTATGAAGAAGAGAAATCTCAATCCTGTGATCACAATCTTCTAATAGTTGAATCAAAGAAGAATAAAGCCTTTCTGTATGACCACAGTAAGGAGGACTATGATGAAATTGTGGGGATTGTGGAGGATGGTGGAGAGGTGCTAAATTTTCAAAGAAAGAAAGACCTTTCAGAAATCAAACCTGGTTACAATGAAATGAATTGTCTCAGTGGTAGAGAGTTTCAACATACCTGGGGGTGGTTAAACAGAGGTCACATGTTCCCTTGTTACAGCTATATGGGGATGCCTTTCCCAAAAATGAGGGATAGAGATGAGTAGCTTGAAGCTTTTTTGTAACTCTAAGGTAGTATTTTCTGCTAGTGCGTCTTTGCTCCTGTTACCACCACTGTACTAGGTACTTTGCTTACATTAGCTTGTTTAATCTTTCTCTCAGCCAGATGATTTGCTTGTTTTTATCCCAATTTTACTGCAAAGATGACAAGTTTAGGAAAGAATTAATAATTGACCAGAATTAAACAACTGATAAATGGCAGAGAGAGCTAAAACTGGGCTACCAAATCTCAAAAAGAATTACTCTTTCTGCAGGTGTGTTTATAATAAACATTTTATTTTATTATTTTTATTTATTTATTTATTTGGGTTGGAGTCTCACTCTTTTTACCCAGGCTGGAATGCATTCGTAAACTCATGGCTACCTCAACCTTGACCTGCTGGGCTTGTGAACCTTCTGTCTCAGCCTTCAAAGTGGCTGGAACTATAGGTACGTGCCACCATGCCCAGCTAATTTTTTTTTATTTTTTGTAGAGATGAGGTCTAGGTTGCCCAGGCTGATCTCAAACACCTGGGCTCAGGCAATCTTCTTGCTTCCACCTCCCAAAGTGCTAGAATTACAGGCGTGAACCACTGCACTCAGCAACATTTTAATATGTAAGATAAGAAACAAATGATTTAACATGTTTTCTATTTTTTTATTACTTCAGTAAAATGAAAATATTTTTAGGCAACCTTTTGATTGATAAACAAACTAATCTCTCTTACTTAAGGTATTTTCTGTGAAAGGCATTTTAGCTGTCAAGGCCCAGGACGTCTTAACATCAGTCAAAGGAACATATTTCATTGTTACATTTACCAGTTCTAAAAATCTGTACTTCTTGGACAAAAATGTGAGGGTCATTCACCTATTCATGTATTTTTTCAGCATATATTTATTGAGGACTTGCTGTATGTCAGGTACTGATGAAGTCTGAAAATACAGCAATGAACGAGGTAGACAATGTTCCTGTTCTCATGGAGGTTCCATTCGAGTGACACCAGCAACCCCTAAACAATTTCCTAAAATAGTTCCAGGTTGCAATGCATAAAATAAAATGTGCTAAGAAGAAAGGGTTTGGGACACCTATAGCCATGTAAGTTGGATTTAACCCAATTTTAATAATATTGTTATTATGCAACTGTTTTAGTATAATAATATTAGACCCATATGATGACACAAATAATTTGTGTTTAAAAGCAACACGATACCTCTGTAAAGTGTTGATTTTTAAGGTATGTCTTGTTAAATCTTAGAATTTAATAATGAAATATTTTGTCCTTTTGCCTAATCACAGAAAATAAATTGAACTGTGACCTTCTTAATACCACGAAGGGTGTAAAATCTTGACTGCTAATTTTCTTCTTATTATGTGATTGAAATGTTCCTGTTCCTTCTTAGGAACTTATGTTAGAGTCTTGTAAAACTCAGATCAGTGTCTTTAAAAATTCTAATATTGGCCAGGTGCAGTGGCTTACACCTGTTATTCCAGCACTTTGGGAGGCAGAGGCAAGAGGATTGATTGTCTGACCCAAGAGTTTGAGACCAGCCTGGGCAACTTGGGCGAGACTCCAACTAAAAAAAAAGAATTCTAATGTTTATTGAATTGAAATAGTCTGTCCATATAATTACCATATAGTTTAAAAATACTACAGAATAAAAGTAAAGTTTCTGTTTGTTTTAGAAAATGTATACAGGAAGAAAAACTTCAATTCCTATAAATCTTCTTTAAATGTACACTGTCAGATACTGATAGTTATGCAAACATTAATAGGTCACAGTTTTTGTCCTCATAGAAGCTATAATTTAATGGGTGAGACAGATAATTACAACATATTAAATGCACTGATACAGGCATTTAGAAAGTGCATGATAGCTTAGAGGCAGCAAATGAATTAACTTGAATTTATTGATTTATTTATTTGAGTCAGAGTCTCACTCTGTCGCCCAGGCTGGAGTGCAGTGGCACGCTCACGGCCACTGCAGCCTCGACCTGCTGGGCTCAGGCAATCCTTCTGCCTTAGTCTTCCAAGTAGCTGGAACCACAGGCGTGTGCCACCTTGCCTGGCTAACTTTATGTTTTTTTGTAGAGACGAGGTCTCGCCATGTTGCTCAGGCTGGTCTCAAACCCCTGAGTTCAGGCAATCAATCTTCTCACTTCCACCTCTCAAAGTGCTGAGATTACTGGGGTGAGCCACTGTGCCTGGCTAGCCTGGATTTAGAAAGCTTCGCAGAGAAGGTAACCTTTGACTAGGGTTTGATGATCGGAGAGGAGTTCACCAGAAAGAGCAGAGAAAGAATGTTGTAGACAGAGAACAACTTATGCAAAGCCCATTGACTGTTGAATACTCCTGTATGACTTTCACATGGAATTTGTGCAGCTTGTAGAAGATGAGGCATGAAATGTAAGTTGACTGTAGATATTGAAGGAGCTGTGGACACTGGTAAAATGATGGACTGTTACCTAACAAACCATGTGGAACATTTGAGGTCCATTAGCAGTTCAATGACATGACCAGATCGTTAGAAAGATCTGGCAGTAGTGTGGAGGATGGATTTCTGGGATGCAGAGGAAAGCTGGCCCAATTTGGAATCAAGATGAGCAGGAAAGTATTGTGATAATGAAGAGTGACATGTGACTGAGGATGGAAGCAGGGACAGCTGTGAGATTCCTGTGGTAGAAATTAGTTGAGTCTGGTTACCAGTTGGTTATGAGACATGAGGAAAAAGGACATGTTCAGGATGGATTATAGTTGTTTAGCCTGGAAAAATGTAAGCATAAGAAGACTCTTTTTCTCCCTTTGTACCTAATTTGTAGTTATATTAAAAATACAAAAATTAAATATAAAAATAAAATATAGAGTGAGATAGAAATATACACTTTAAAACATATGTATTTATTGAAAACAATCTATACAGATTATTTTAATGTGTAATCTTCATTTTCACTTTCATTATAAGTGGAATGAATGGAAATCATTTAAGTCACTTAAAGCCAATTTGATTTTTGGTAAAAAGAAACAAAGATATTCTGCAAGAGAGAATCCATGCTTCTGGCTGGCCTCATTATTTGTGACAAGAATCATACAGGGGACAGTTTTAATCCAAGTAAGATCAAAGTAACTGACAATGTAATGCATGCTAAAAGTAGGTGGACAGAAGACAAAAAAGAACTCTGTCTGAAAACAGTCTGGCTAAAAGAATAAATTGAGAAGTGTGAGTGAAAGATTTAATAAAAAAATTAAAACAATTGGTTGAAAATTTGTCACAACAAATTAATATATATATTTTTAATTTTGTTTTTTAAAGTGTGTTGAGATTTTATTTATAATATTACACTTTTCCTTAGGATGTTTCACATAAGTTTCAAAATAATTTTTTTGAGTCAGAGAAAGTGCAAATTTTTGTATTGCCTTATACGTTTATAAGTATTATTTATGTGCAATTATTATTGGATTCAATATCTCTTCCTTATGCTGAGTCATCTTCTACTATGGCAGTTTTTCCTCCATTCTTCCGACACTTCAATTCTTTCCTTCCACAGTTACATGTTATATAGCTACTATGTGCCAGCAACTCTGTTAGAATGTGGAACATGGTAGTGCACAAGAGAGAAGAGGCCCTTGTCCTTCTAAAGCTTGTAGTCCAGTAGAAGTCACTAAAAATAAACAAGAAAACACGTAACAAATTCCAACAGGCCTAAGTGCTGTCAACAAAACAGAGCAAGGTAATATTGTTGAGAGTTTGTGAGCAGAGTAGAGTGAGGGGGCAGATGAGAGAGAGGGCATGGAAAAAGGCATCTCCCTATTTTAGGTGACTGGGAAAGACCTGGGAGAGAAGAGGAAGATGAGACTGAAATATAAAGGGGTTCAAGTCTCCTGCAGATAAAGAAGAGGCTCTTTGAAGGAGGGCTTGCTCTGTCCCTAAGGCTGACTTGGTAGACTCACAAGGTAGCAAGGGTCTGAGGGGCCGGCCTCAGCTAGAGTGCAGTGGGCAGGCAGGCACTCCAGTGTAAGTTTTTTAGGCCAGAGAGAGGAATTAGCCTTTCACTTCAATGGCATTAGAAATTCTTGGAGTGTTTTAAGCAGTATATGACATAACCTGAGTGGCAACCAGAAAACCAGTTAGAAAAATATTATGAATTGTCCAGGACTCTTTCTAGATTTTTTTTTTTTGAGTTGCCCAGGCTGGACTGCAGTGGCATGCTCACGGCCATCCAGCCTCAGTCGACTGGGCTCAGGCAATCCTTCCACCTCAGTTTTCCAAGTAGCTGGAACCACAGGTGTGCGCCACCATGCCCAGCTCCAGCTAAATTTTTCTTAATTTATTTTACAGACAATTTCTCGCCAAATTGCCCAGGCTGATCTCGAACCCCTGGGCTCAGGCAATCCTCTCACCTCCGCCTTCTGAAGTGTTGGGATTACAGACATGAGCCACTGTGCCTACCCTTCTTTCTAGATGTTTGACTTTACCCACTGGATGGAGGGTGGGATCATTTACTCAAGATGAGTGGCAGCAGCTTTTGGGGGAAATTCAAAAGTTTCCCTTTGGACCTGAAACATTTTAGAGACCTATCAGGTCTCCACAGAAAGATGTTAAGGAGGCAAGGAGTATCTGGGTAGCACGTTCCTTTTCTATGATAAATATTTACTGAAATGTTTAATGGCAACATTGCTGAAGCAGAAGGTAAAACCTTTGTATGTTTCATTGTTCAGGTTCTGGAGGAGACTTAGCGAAGGACCACTCTCTATGCTGACAGGTTTACATAATCATATTGGAACATCAGTTAAAGGGATAAAAAGAACTTTCTTTTGCTCCGTAATAAAAGGGAATTTGTTAAGGAGTTAGTGTCTGCTCATTTCTGCCTTAAATATTGCTTGCTTTGTGACCTATAAAGGATCAGCACTATACCATTCCTATGGATTATTTCAAAGAAGATTAAATATGCTTCCTTATTTTTCATTACATTTCAAATAGGATCTTAAGACTGAATCCAGACTAATAAACCCTTCTTAAAAGATGACTTTAGAATTATTAATCATGCCATAAGAACAGTGACTGTCAAAGTATAGAACAAAGCACATAAAATCTTAGCTATAAAAAAAAATGAAGTGGCCATAGCATCTTACTTATTTTTATTTTTCTTTCCTTGTAGATCATGTATTTCAGTTCTCTATTCCCATATGTAGTTCTTATATGCTTCCTAGTCAGAGCACTCCTTTTAAATGGTTCAATTGATGGTATCCGCCACATGTTCACCCCTAAGGTAGGTACTGTATTTCTACTTAAGGCTTATGATCATGAAAACATTATATTTATTGTTAAAATGTTTCCACTGTTACGGTTAAGGGCTAATTGTTCCAACATGTGTACATCAAACTTTTAAATTGTAGTTGTTATGTTAATCAGCCTAGAAAATACAGAGCTTTTATATAGACATAATTACATCCATCTATCTCCATAAATATCCCATTTTGGTTTAAGAGTAAAACTATCAGTATCCACACTTCAAAAATTCCTCTTTTATAATAAATTAACTTTCATTTTTACACTGATTAAATTTTAGAACTTCTCAATATTCATTTACTCTTTCCCCTCTATTTCAGTGATTCTTAACCTTTCTGTGTTGTGATCTCCTTTATAAAACCAACCAAAGAATCTTCTTGTCAAAAAAAAAAAAAAAGAACATATTAATTTGCTTAGTGCAGAGGTCCTCAAACTTTTTAAACTATAGTCCGCCCCTCCAATGGTCTGAGGGAGAGTGAACTGGCCCCGTTTTAAAAGTTTGAGGATCCCTGGCTTAGTGTCTCAGGAGGCTGACAGATCACCTAAAATCCATGGACCCAGGTTAAATACCCTACTGTATTGCAAATACTGTCGCAGACAAAATCAGTGTTGTTTTGAGGTTTTATACCTTCTGAAATAATATAGTAGTCATTTTGGGAAGTTCTGTATTTTTTATAATTGCATATACATGAAAAATTTCTCGTTAGACTTCACTGAAGACTCAGAAGTTATACTCTGTCATTTAGTTTAGTGCAGCTGAACTCAACACTGGTCACTGTAAACCTGACAAATCATAACTGTGGATTTAATCATAACTTGTTATATTGATTTGGCAGGAAACAAAAATAAGTTTTGCAGTGCATATATTTTTTGCTATTTACTGAAATGAAGTTGCCCTTCACTGTTAGTTTGCTAATACTGTATAGACAGGCATACAAATACAATCCTATGGAGCCGCAATTGCAAAATTAGTTCAGAAATTGGAAGTTATCTGAAGGATGGATGCACAGCCAGCATCGTGCTGTGAGATCTGGGCAGAAGGGATTAGTTTCTCTGGAATTCTTTGTCACTCCTGGCAGCTGCCTTGATGCCCCGTAAAAGAAGCTGTGTTCTTTGTGTGTCTGGTTCTGAGCTGGTATTCATTCTGTAGAAGCAAAAATGCTGACATTAGTGTCTGGTTTTCTTTGCTAGTTCAAAAGTCTTGTTGAATATTTAGAGTTGATGGAACTTCTCAGTGAATAACTAGTTAAGATTTGTACATTTCAACCACGTTATAAATTAAATCTACTTCAAATGGGCTGTACTTAATGACCAAAAATATTTATACTTACAATGTTGAAAGACATGTTTTGTGGGTTCAAGATAACCACATTCTGTGTGAATTTCTGCAATATATTATTTTTCTATATTGGCCTGTGACACAATTCTACACACTTGATTTAATGAAATATTTTAGAATTTAAATTTTTTGATATAATAATTTATAAGGCTTCAGTATTTAAAACTGCAGCATAAATGAACATTTTTGACCTGGACTAGGACTTACTATTAAAATGTAAAGTTTTTCTTCAGCTAATTTTTCTTTAATTAACTTTTTTTTTAACTGTTGATAAGATGTTGCATTGGGTCACCATAGGATGTGATAATTATTATAAGAATGAGAAACAGTTGTAACTTACTTTTTTCCTTACATTTTTCATGTAGGGGAGAAAGCACTGAAACACACCAAATACTCCTGAAACAGTGAATGTGGGTTTAGCACAGAAATTAGAAGTAGTCTGAATAATGGCTGTAGTAAATAGGTGTCCTCTGCCATCTAGTGGATAAATTGGAGATAGGGCAGTGAGTGTATTTTAGCGATAGCCGTTAATCATACAATAGCAATGTGGCAACGGTGAATAAACTATGCTTATCTTAGTTAATTGCTCATAAATTATAAAGACAATCATGATTATGCTTCATAAACATATTTTATAGATCTCAATAATAATTAAAATTAACTAAAAATAAATCCTAATGTTTGAGAAAACACAGATTTTGGAATCTACCTGTGTTCAGAGTTCATCTCTACCTCAGAACTCCTGTATAACTGTAGGCAAGTTAACTTAATCTTTCTAAGACTCAGATAATAGCAGTGAAAACTTCATGAGCTGTTGTGATGATTAAATGAGTAAAGCCTTATAAAGTGCTTATCAGTATGTCTGTCATTCTAGTTCACATATATAGACAATATGCCATTTGCCGTCAGTTACACTATTTTTAAATTATTAAATGAGAATCATCTGAAACTTTGTGGAACTTGTGTGCTTAGCCACTTTTGATGTTTCTCTCAATAAAGTCAATTTCATTGCAATAGTAAAAAATGATAAAATGCCAGTTTAAATGCTGTTGTTACTGAAATTGAACTTTAACTGGTTATTGAGGGCTGTGTCCGTTATGGCTAATCGTAATCATTTCATTCAAAAGTTTAGATTGTATATAATGATAATTATCTAAGAAGTAAAGCACAATTACTTGAAGTCTGCCCAGCACACATTCAGAGCACTGGAACTTTGGATCTGAAAGGATGTCTTATAGATAATTTAGTTGAATTTCTTCTATTTTCAAATAAGAGACTTCTAGTAAGTTTTTAAATTAATGAATAATACAAATGTGAATATGCAAAATACAAATAGTTTAACTGTACCGAGTTTATAATTGTTATATGCTTTAACCATTAGTTTAACACTAGAAAACACAAAACTGAGAGTATTAGTAATTATTTAACTTTTATGAGTAATTTATTTTGCTTAGGAAAGCAAAAATATGGGAAATAATTAAAGATGATCAATTTTCCTTCATACAGTCCTTTGATGTTTGTCTTAAATGAGTAAAAAAAATCTTATATAAGAAAATCTTAATGTAAGTAAAACTTCCATGAGAAGCCTTGATACTCTTTCTCATTCGTATTCATTGTTCCCTTCCTTAGTAAAAGTCTATTTCTCCTTAAGAACAGATCTTATCTCAGATTTAAATATTCTTTGGATGCATAAATATTGTGGTAATATAGTTAAACAATAGAAGTAATTTCATATTAGTTAATTATTCTGAAACATTATTTTCTAGCTGACTTTCATTGTGTTTATTTTTAAACAGCTTGAAATAATGCTGGAACCCAAGGTCTGGAGAGAAGCTGCGACTCAGGTGTTCTTTGCCTTAGGTCTGGGATTTGGTGGTGTCATTGCCTTTTCAAGCTACAACAAGAGAGACAACAACTGCCACTTTGATGCTGTCCTGGTGTCCTTCATCAATTTTTTCACTTCTGTCCTGGCAACACTGGTGGTGTTTGCAGTTCTAGGATTCAAAGCAAATGTCATAAATGAGAAATGCATTGCACAGTATGGATATTACTTTCCATTAGCTTCTTATTATTTATTTTGTTATTTTTAATTTTTATAGAAACACAATAGCTTTCCACATTTCTGTGGTACATGTAATATTTTGATACAAGCATACAATATGTAAAGATCAAATCTGGGTAATTGGGATGGTCATCACCTCAAACATCATTTCTTCATGCTGGGGACATTCCATATTCATTAGCTTGTGATAGCCTATTTGTATACAAATACATTGTATTGTATCTTAAGTGCTCATCTGTATGTTGTTATGTTTTTCAGAAATTCAGAGATGATCATAAAATTTTTGAAAATGGGAAACATTAGTCAGGATATTATTCCCCATCATATTAACCTTTCGGCTGTTACTGAAGAAGATTATCATTTAGTTTATGACATCATTCAAAAAGTGAAGGAAGAAGAGTTTCCTGCTCTTCATCTCAATTCCTGTCAAATTGAAGATGAGCTAAATAAAGTTAGTAAGCCATGTTTGAGCAGTAAATGATGATCACTCAGTTGAAGTATGCATTTTCCAGACATCTTTCAGGAAAATGACCTTAAAATGCCAGGGAAAGATTAAACTGTTTCAAATACCTGCTTCATTTCAGAGAATATGCCTTCTTAAATAATCAAGATTTGCTTTATTTAAAAAGCAATTTCATTGACTAAGCCACAATAACTTAAAATAGAAATAGAAATAAGGTGATTTTCATCAAAGAAAGATTATTAGTCTAATACTCTTCTTGGTATAATATTCAGAATTTAAATTAATACTCTAATTTATGTATGCATTGCTTTGTGATTGATGCATGGATATTTGAAATTGCCATTTTAATAGTCATGTTCAACATGTCACTATGAAGTCTTTTTTCTTAACTATTGTCATATATTTTATTAAACAAGAAATAGGTAAATATGAATAAATGTCCTTATAACTACAATCTCCTGTATTGTCATCAGAAAAGCATAATGGAGGAATTAGCCATTAATCATTTGCTTTAAGATAGCTAACTATACTTAAGCCTAAACAAAAAAGAATCATGTGAAGAAAATTATGGTTAAAGTCATCATTAGTATAAAAACATTGAATTTCGGCCAGGCTCTGCAGCTCAGCCTGTAATCCTGCGCTTTGGGAGGCCGAAGTGAGTGGATTGCCTGAGCCCGCGGGTTCGAGACCCACCTGGGCACCTGGCGAGACCTCATCTCTACAATAAAATCAAAAAATTAGCTGGGCGTGGTAGCGTGCACCTGTAGTTCCAGCTACTTGGAAGACTGAGGCAGAAGAATCCCCGGAGCCCAGCAGGTCGAGGCTGCGGTGGCCGGGAGCAGCCACTGCACTCCAGTCTGGGCAACAGAGTGAGACTCCAACTCAAAAAAAAAAAACAACTTTGAATTTTATAAATATCAATTTTTGGGGGGTAGGACTCTCATTCTGTTGCCTAGGCTGGAGTGCAGTGGCATACTCAAGGCCACCACAGCCTTAACCTGCTGGACTCAGGCAATCCTTCTCCCTCACCCTTCCAAGAAGCTGGAACCACAGGCATGCATCACCATGCCTGGCTAATTTTTTGACTTATTGTAGAGATGAAGTCTTGCCAAGTTGCCCAGGCTGGTCTTGAACCCCTGGACTTAGGCAATCCTCTTCCCTCCATATCCCAAAGTGCTAGGATTGCAAGCATGAGCCACCACACCTGGCATTAAATTATTTATTTATTTATTTTTTGAGTTGGAGTCGCACTCTGTCGCCCAGACTGGAGTGCAGTGGCCGCTCCCGGCCACCGCAGCC
>NW_007193849.1:90010-107040 GCF_000164805.1 Carlito syrichta
CCACTCACCTCAGCCTCCCAAAGGCGCGGGATTACAGGCTGAGCCACCTAGCCTGGCTTTAAATTAGTTATTAACATAACCTTTAAAATTTGTTTTTGTTTGAAATTCTGGTCTATTTGTTGTCTTTATGAGATAACAATCAACTTGAAGTTTGGTTAGAAGTAGTTTCTTAGGATAATTAAGTAGTTGTTTTCGAACTCAATATTTGTGATATTTATTAAAAAATAAATTCATGTTACTATTTGCTAGCAATCCCATTTCATTCTACCCAATGGAATATCTGTCTTTTTATTATTATTTGTGACTCAAAATTCACTGGGTGTGTTTCTTGAATTATGAAAAACCAGCTTATCAGCCCAACTTTGTTAGCAGGGATGTAGGAATATTCAAAGAAATAAAGATGTATTCTTTTAAGATTAAATATTACTTTTTTATAATCTAGTTATTCCATTCACATCCTTTTGTTTTGCATTTGCATTTTTAAAAATTAAAAGAAAGCAGTTTATTATTCACAGTCTACTTTTTCTTTTCTTTATTTCTTTTTTTTTTTTGAGTCAGAGTGTAACTCTGTCACCCAGACTAAAGTGCAGTGGCACACTCACCACCACCCCAACCTCGACCTGCTGGGCTCAGGTGATCCTTCTGTCTCAGCCTTCCAAGTAGCTGGAACTGCAGGCATACGCCGTCACACCCAGCTAATTTTTCTTGATTTATTGTGGAGATGAGGTCTCGTCATATTGCCCAGGCTTGTCTCAAACCTGTGGGCTTAGACAATCGTCTCACCTTCGCCTCCCAAAATGCTGTGATTATAGGCATAAGCTACCATGCCCAGTTATATTTTCTTTATACCAATTGATTAAGCTACTTTGAGATAAAGCAAAGCTAAATATTATCTATTGTTTTATATATAAGCTAGAGATAGTTGTGTATATACTTGTATCTGTGGTAATTACTGTTCATATTCATATGCTTTAACAGAACCAAATATATTATGCATTCTTTAATATAATTAATCACTTTAGAGTCCTTGTGAAATATTTTGCATACAGCACAATATCATTGCATAGTCTGTATAGTACTTATAAGCAGAGCTACATAATGTAGGCCTACTTGATCTAATCAAATCTGGATTCTTAGAATAAGAACATGATCTTTCAGGTTATGGCTGATGTCAGCATGTTTATTTCCAATAGCCATTGGCCATTATTCAGAGATTTCCTCCCTTTGGCAACTGATATGTAAAGTCATTGCTTAATATTGCTCTGTATTGACATTGCTGTTTGTTATATTTTACAGGCTGTTCAAGGGACTGGTTTAGCTTTTATTGCCTTCACAGAAGCGATGACACATTTCCCTGCATCTCCCTTCTGGTCAGTGATGTTTTTCCTCATGCTGGTAAATCTAGGGCTTGGAAGCATGTTTGGAACCATTGAGGGGATCATCACGCCTATTGTGGACACTTTCAAAGTGAGGAAAGAAATTCTTACTGGTGAGTTTGTATGTATTTTTGACTTTTCATTGAACTGATACAGACCATTTTGTTCTTGCTAAAAGATTATGGGTAGAAACTGGAGAGTGTTATGTCTTGAGATTTAGTAATGTCTACTTACTGATGTCATATGTTGACAGAGTATAATGTTATATGAATTCAGAGGAGGCTACGTATCTAAATATACAATGAAACTGTCAGAGAAAAAAATGGAGGATGAATTGGAAAGAGGAGGTGTCTTCTCAGAAGTCAGAGCATAACTTTAGTAAACATATGTAAATAGAAAAAAGAAAGGAGTCTAGTCAGACCAGAGAACAGAAGCAATACTGATTTTTTTTTTTTTTTTTGAGTTGGGGTCACTCCATTGCCTTAACCTGCTGGGATCAGGTGATCATTTTGCTTTAGTCTTCAGAATAATTGGAACTACAGGCGTGCACCACTTGTCCAGCTAATTTTTGATTTATTATAGAGACGAGGTCTTGCCAAGTTGCCTCTGCTTTTCTTGAACCCTTGGACTCAGGCAATCCTTTTGCTTTCACCTCTCAAAGTGCTGGGATAACAGGTGTGAACCACCCTACCTGGAAGCAATACTGATTAAGTGATGTAAAATAAGATTAGATCAAAAATATATAGGTGACTTTATAAACACTGGACAGTGGTATGTGAGCCTCCTCAAGGCTTTTTTATTTATTTACTTTTCAGCCATAAAAGATTTAGTAATATTTTATGTTTAAATAACTCTCAAATATGTACCTTTGTTACTCGCTGCTCTAAGTGTGTCTGTGTATGTGTATCAAACGATTTAATTTCAGAAGTTTGTTAAATATTTATAGCTATATATCCTTAACTCAGTACAACAAAACTGAGAAACTTTTTTTATCTTCTTTCAGAAAGCAGTTTCTACTCTTTTTTTTTTTTTTTTTGAATCAGAATCTTACTCTGTCACAGGCTGGAGTGCAGTGACATGCTCATGGCCACAGCAGACTCAACTTTTTAGGCTCAGGCAATTTTTCTGCCTCACCTTTTCAGGTAGCTAGAACCACAGACATATGCCATCACACCCTGCTATTTAAAAAAAAAAAAATATTGTAGAGACAAGGTCTCACCAAGTTGCCCAGACTGGTCTCGAATCCCTGGACTCAGGCAATCCTCTCACTTCAGTCTCCCAAAGTGCTGGGATTACAGGTATGAGCCACCATGCCCATTCAGTTTCTCCTTCTTAATAGCAATATCCTGCCTGACATGCAGGTTAACTCCATCTTTGTGCTCTTATCTTTTGTCCTCCCCACCCCATATCCAAACCAGTCCTTCCTGTATGTAGTAAAGGACCTACAAAAGTAAGAGAAACAATGTAGAGGGAAAATCACACTAGTAGAATTTGCTGACCTCTACTGAAAGACTTATTTGGAAAGAGTAAAGGAAAATGTACTCCCTTTCCCATTTGCTGCCTTTGGGAGATAGTACCTATAGTTCAAGTCATAGTCATATTTGATCTTGAAATATTACCTCATCACCTTTGGTAGGTGTATTTTTTTCTTCTTTCATACAGTAAGACTTGAGCATATGAATTACTCATTCTCTTTTTCTCTCACATCTCCAGCAACACCCTTATTGTGTATACCACCCAGAATGCACCTTCTCCATATTTACCTTATACTCTGGTATAAATAGGAGAGCGTGAAAGCAACACAGGCTATCTAGGCAGACAGACTTAAGTGCATCTGCAGGCTCCACTATTTCCAGCCTGAGACTTTGAGCACAATACTTAGATTCTGCAGGATCATGTCTCTCATCTGTAAAGACAGCAATACACAGTTAAATTGGGATGTTATAAAAATGAAATGAGAGAATGAAATTGTATTTTATACTGTGATAAGCATTTAAATTCAATATGCAGTAGACACCAAGTAAATGTTGTTTTTCCTTTTCTACAATCTGTGTTTACATATGATATTCATTTCTGTATGACGTAACTCAGCACTAGCATAGTGCTTAAGAGACGGAGGCAATGGCTTAATGTAACACGTATTTGCTGAGATTTTTAGGGAATTCTCATATGATTGAATCCTTAGCGTCTGTTTTCTTGTCTCCGGAACTGTCTTCTCTGCTTCTTTCAGTTTTACTCACCTCTGCAGAAAGGTGGTTGAGAAACAGAATTCAGTCATCTTTTTCTTTTGAGGTCTTCTCTGCTAATTTGTATGCGGGAATAAATCCTAACAAAAATATGGACTCCAAAAACCTCCCTAAATTTTTAAATTCATGTTAACTGGTCAGAAGTATGTGCATCTGATTCTTAGATCTTACTAAGGAAACAACTTTTAAGATTGTACTTCTTAGATGTTGCTTAGATAATCAGGTTGCCTGAACATGTCATAATTAGTTTCTAAACTAATCTGCTTAGGCAAGATAAAGATATAAATGTGAATTGATGCTGAAGCTAGGTCTGAAAAGATTTTTCCAGTTATACTTTAAAGATAACTAATTTCAATCAAATATAAAAATATATGTTTCACAATCTTATTATAAACTATGTTAGTCTCATTATTAATTCAAAAATTCTGTATGGATTGCAACACCATACAACATTATTAAAGGTAGAAATGACCTATGGATATTTGTTGCTTTAAAACATCACTTTGCTAATAAGAGAAGTAGGGTATGGAAATTTATTCTTTTAAAAATTTTTTTTTTTTTTCATTTTTTTTGTGCTTGGGAAATAAGTTTCCAGAGACCCAGGGAGGTAAGTTATTGTTTCACAATAAACTTATATTAAAGTTAGTGCTAAACCCACATAAACTAACTCCCAATATGTTATGTCCCATAGTATCAGGAAAGATATTGTGTATTTATATATTAGACATGTTACAAAAGTTTTAAACAGTTTGAATATCATAATTTATGATGAAGTTTAAAAGGCTTGACTTTGAATAGGGACTTTTTGTCTATCATTTATTCTCTTTTTTCCAGTTATCTGTTGTCTTCTGGCATTTTGTATTGGCCTAATATTTGTGCAACGCTCTGGAAATTACTTTGTTACAATGTTTGATGATTATTCTGCTACACTGCCTCTGCTTATTGTAGTCATTTTGGAGAATATTGCCGTATGCTTTGTTTATGGAATGGATAAGTAAGTACCTTTGCTGTTATGCATTCATTTTTAAAATCTATTTTGGAAAGATCAACTGTCAATATCTACTTCAGAAGAAAAGGGAAATAAATAGAGGAAGAATTCTATACAAAATCAAAACTTTTTCAGGCTCTTGTTTATTCACCAATTTTTGTAAAGCACATTCCACTATTAGGTGAGTAATTAGAATTGTGTGGACTGTAAAATTGTCTAAAATTCTGGAGTTTTAATTTAATTCTGATTATCAAATAGTAACTTACAAGATCTAGTGAGTACTGGCTATGTTCCAAAAACCTTACTTTTTTGAGTCATTGTCATCTACATTTCACAGGTGAGGAAAATCAGGCTTAGAGAGGAGCCAAGTGACTTGCCTGTCTCCTAATTATTTTGCCAAATGGTTTTATGAGAGGAATGTGTGTGTCACAATGCCTTATGTAGCAGGACAATTTTGTGAAACAATTTATTGTGCTCTGAAATATATATGTCATTTACTACACGCAGACTTTATATAGAGTCATTACTTAAATTCACTATATGTCAAAACCTCTGAATTGTGTACTTGATTGATGTGAAAAGTATATGCCTTTTACATGAAATGAAGAATCAGAGTAATCTCAGGGGGAAAAGAACTTTGGAGGCTTGTCTAGTACTTTTTGAAGTCATTGCTTCTCATTCACATATATGGACTGAGAGGCAATAAGGTCATCAAGCTCATTACAGCTCTGTGTAAAGTAGGAGTGAGTGCACATTGAGTTATCACCAGAGTTCTCCTTAGTATCATAAAGAACATTGTTATTATTCCATGAACTTTGTGACAGAGCTTAGAGAACAGTTTTTATGACTGTCAAAAGCTCCAGGCTGGGAAGGAAAACTTATATTTATTTATTTATTTTTTTGAGTCAGAGTTCACTCTGTCAACCAGGCTGGAGTACAGTGGCACGCTCACAGCCACCGCAGCCTCGACCTGCTGGGCTCAAGCGATCCTTCCACCTCAGCCTTCCAAGTAGCTAGAACTACACGTGCCACCACAATGAACTGATTTTTTTGATTTATTGTAGAGACAAGGTCTTGCCATGTTTCCCAGGCTGTTCTTAAACCCATGGGCTCAGGCAATCCTCTCGCCTCAGCCTCCCAAAGTGCTGGGATTACAGGCGAGAGCCACTGTGCCTGACTGAACTTACATTTAATAACCATGTCTTATACAGCAATAGTAGTAGTAGCTGTCTGACAAGCATTAACTCTTAAACCTCATTAAAAACACTCTGTGGATGGCAAATACACATAGAAAAGGATGCGCCACATCATATTCCATCAGGGAAATACAAGTTAAAACAACAATGGAATACCATCATACACCTATTAGAATGGCCAGCATTCAAAACACTGACAACACAAAATGCTGACTAAGAAGTGAAACAACGAAACTCTCCTTTATTGTTGGTAGAATACAAAATAAAACTGTCACCTTAGTCTGGCAGCTCCTAACAAAAGTAAACATTTTCTTACCATATGGTCCAGCAATCACGTTCCTTGGTATTTGCCTAAAGAGGTTGAAAATGTATGTCCACTTAAAATTCTGCACATGGATGTTAACAGCAACTTTACTCATAATTGCCAAAACTTGGAAGCAACTAAGATGTCCTTCAGTAGGTGGATGAGCAAATAAACTATGGTACATCCAGACAATAAAATATTTTTCAGCACTAAAAGAAAATGATCTATGAAGCCATGAAAAGACATGGAGAAAACTTAAATGCATATTATTAAGTGAAAGAAACTACGTATGAAAAAAACTGTGTAATACACGATTCTCCTCTATTCTAATCTGGAAAAGGCAAAACTGTGGAGACTGTAAGAACGTCAGTGGTTGCCAGTGTCTAGGTGGAAGGGAAAGACGTATATGTGGAGCACAGAGAGTTTTTAGGGCAGTGAAAATACTCTGTAGGATACTATAATGCTGGACACATTTGTTCAGAGCAACAGAGTGTACGACACCAATAGTGAAGCCTAGTGTCAGCTGTGGGCCCCGGGTAATAATGATGTGTTAATGTAGGTTCATCTGCTGTAACAAATGTATCACTGTGG
This sequence comes from Carlito syrichta, assembly GCF_000164805.1. Lineage (NCBI taxonomy): Eukaryota > Metazoa > Chordata > Mammalia > Primates > Tarsiidae > Carlito > Carlito syrichta. The sequence goes on from NW_007193849.1 coordinate 96,712, forward strand.
TGGGGGATGTTGATTACAGGAAAGGCTATACATGTATGATGGTGGGTATTATATGGGAAATCTTCATACCATCAGCTTAATTTTGCTGCGAACCTAACATTTCTCTTAAAAAAGTTAAAGTTTTTATTTTTAAAAAAATCTATGGTAACTAATGTTACCCATATCTTACAGATGAGAAATTGGAAATTTATTTTTATTTTTTTTTATTTTTTGAGTAGGAGTCTCACTATGTTGCCCAGGCTGGAGTGCGGTGGCATACTCACGGTCACTACGCCTTGACCTGCTGGGCTCAGGTGATCCTTCCACCTCAGTTTCCAAGAAGCTGGAACTAAAGGTGTGCACCACCACACCTGGCTAATTTTTTGATTTATTGTGGAGATGAGGTCCCGTCAAGTTGTCCAGGCTTGTCTCCAACCCCTGGACTCAGGCAATCCTCCTACCTCTGCCTCCCAAAGTGCTGGGATTACAGGCGTGAGCCACCACACCCAGCCTGGTCCTTCTTTTATAGGAGGATACAGTATGTAGTTGTGGAGCCACAACTATAGCCTGGACCTTGATTTCAAGGTCTGATTTAACTGAATTCTACCAAGCTACCCCTAACTCCTAACCTGCACTATGTTGGGATTTGATATTGTTATTGGGCTGTTCTCTGAATCGTACATTCATACTTAAATAGCTCATCATTTATGATAGGCATACTAGCAAATATCTCTTTTTATATATTTTTTTAAAGATGTGGGATACAGTTCAGGATTAGGCATATAACTGGACCTTGTACAGATAAAGTTTGGGCCTTTCTTTGGTCCCCACTAAAATATCTCTTTTTAATAGCTAGTGTCCCTTAATGATAATAGTTATAACAAGAGGAAAATACTTCTAGTAAGAGATGCAGCTATTAAATTCCTATTATGTATTAGTTAGTATGGTCTGTATTCATTGTTTGTGACTCTAACAATAACCCTCCAGGGTAGATATTTTATATATTTTTTCAAAAATGCTAGAAATGAACCTTAGAGAGACTGAGATATACATCAAAAGAGCTTAGAACCGTGACTTTAAATGAGAGTGTTGGTCCTCCAAAGCACATACTGTCTTTGGAGTAGATACAGAGGACTCATGCTGAAAATGCTCTTATTTAGTTACTGTTCTCTCCTTTAAGATTCTGGAGCAATTTAGAAGAAACAAAAAAAGAGATGGAAGAGGAACAAAGAGATTAAAAATGGACTTGAGAGAACTCTCAGTTAGTTAAATGTGGACCTTTACATTTTTAAAAATTGTTGTTAGTTTATTTATTTGCTTGTTTGTTTGTTTATTAGAGACTGAGTCTTGCCCTGTGGCCCGTGCTGGAGTGCAGTGGCACCACCATAGTTCACTGCTACTTCAAACTCCTGGGCTCAAGCGACCTTCCTGTCTCAATTTCTCAAGTAGCTGGGACTTCAGTTGCATGCCACTATGCCTGGCTAACTTTTATTTTTTATTTTTTGTAGACATGGGGTCTTTCTTTGCTGCCCAGGCTGGCCTCAAACTCCTGGCCTCAAGTCATCCTCCTGCCTTGGACTCCCAAAGTGCTGGGAATATAGGCGTGAGCTACCATGCCTGGCCTAGACCTTTAATTAAATTCAAACAGACTGTAAAAAACAAGTGAGAGTTCAGAAAATATAAATACTAATTCATAATCTTTGATTATATTAAATAATTATTACTATGCTAGAAAATGAGACAGGGATTTTTAATGTGCTAACAAATATTGTTTTCATAGAATAGAAAGTTATTAGTTGGAGAGGTTTTTCAGTAATTGGCTTAAGAGGGTTTTCGCTAAATGAAAATTATACTTTCACTTCACTTGATAAGTTTTCTTAATTTATAAGTCATCTTCTCATGTGAATTTTTTGATTCAGTGTAAAATATAGAGTATTAGTTGTTAAATCTCTGTCAAACCATTGATACACTGCATATTTTTAAGATACAGTAATATTAACTTGAGGAATAATTAAATACTTTTTTTAAATTTAGGTTTATGGAAGACCTAAAGGATATGCTGGGTTTTACTCCCAGCAGATATTACTACTATATGTGGAAATATATTTCTCCTCTAATGCTATTATCATTGCTAATAGCTAGCATTGTGAATATGGGATTAAGTCCTCCTGGCTATAATGCATGGATTGAAGATAAGGTAAAGTACAAAATAAGGAAGTAAGAATTTTTAAAAGTATATAAATAGCCAATTTAGAGGGTTTTGTCTTTCTCTGTCACCATGGCCAAAGTGCAGTGGCATGCTCACGGCTCACTGCAGCCTTGACCTCCTAGGCACAGGTGATCCTTCAGCCTCAGCTCTTGAGTAGCTAAGACTATAGGCATGCACCACCATACCCAACTCATATTTTTGACTTTTTGTTAAGAGGTCTCATTATGTTGCCTAGGCTGGTCTCAAGCTCCTGGGCTCAAGCAATCCTCCTGCCTTGGCCTCCCAAAGTACTGGGATTACAGGCATGAACCACATCGTTTCTGCCTATGAATTTCTTTAGTACATGGAAAGCACTGGCCTTGTCCTTATTAAAGCAGATTTATTCCTCTTAACACTGATGAACCAATTGTTATTGGGCCTTTCACTTTAGAAAACATATTAAAATCTCAGAAGTATTTGAATATATGCATTTATTAAATTGTATCCCAGATAGTATATAAAATAATGAAAAAATATATTAACCATGTAAACATAATTTAAAAATGATAAATTTTGAAGTAAATTTCTGTTATAATGGTTTTATGTTAACAATAATTATTTAAATTTCTCAAACTGCATTAGCCACATAATAATATAATCATGAGATATGCATTAGCTCTTATAAATGTAAAGTGTTTATTTTTCAGAGACACCTCTGACTTTTAACTTTCCTATGGTCAATTATTCTAGACTGAAGCATAAACAAGTCTGTCATCCCTTACCAAAACCTTTGGGGCCAGACGTGTTTCACAATTTCGGTGTTCAGATTTTATCAAAATAATATGGCAGTTTAACTGGCATCCACTGCTTATAACAGACTACCACAACACTTAATGACAATAGCAGTGCTGTTTTATTATTTCTTATGCTTCTGTGAGTGAGCTGGGCAATTATTCGTTTGGTGTTGTCTGGGCTAACTCGAGCCAGTTGCATTCAGCTTGGAAGACACCTGGCCTGTCTCTTTAGGTAGCCTTTCTTCCTTGTTTTTTTCCGAACATAATGGACTCAGGTCATCATTCTACGAAACAGAAGTAGACATTACAAGACCTTTAAGGCCCTGAAAGTTGTTGACTGTCACTTCTGCTGCTTTTTACTGGTCAGATCAAGTCACAAAGTCAGCCCAGATTCTTTGCTTACAAACCTGAGACAAGTATATATATAATTATACATGTATGCATCTGAGACAAGTGTCAGAAAACATATTATATATAATATGATGTACATATATATATATGGATGTGAAGATAAAGATAGATTATTAATATTTTTTTGACTTTCACAGGCATCTGAAGAATTTCTGAGCTATCCAGCTTGGGGAATGGCTGTCTGTTTCTCTCTGATGGTCCTTGCAATACTTCCTGTACCGATAGTCTTCATTGTTCGTTGCTGCAACTTCGTAGATGAGAGTCCTGGTAATTTAGCCTCTGTGACCTATAAGAGAGGAAGGGTCCTGAAAGAGCCTGTCAACTTAGAGGGAGATGATGCAAGCCTCATTCACGGAAAGCTATCAAGTGAGATGTCGTCTCCAAATTTTGGTAAAAATATTTATCGAAAACAGAGTGGATCACCAACTCTGGATACTGCTCCCAATGGACGGTATGGAATAGGATACTTGATGGCAGATATTATGCCAGACATGCCAGAATCTGATTTGTAGCTGGGGGAAGTCATCAGGTTTTATCTGGTTCATTTTTATCAATGAACATTGACTCTATTAAGAGAAGCAGTAGGCTTCACTTATCAGAGGGCGATCTCAGGTGTTCAATGGCTGTGATCTTTCATCCTAACAGTATATGTCAATTCAACTCGAGCACTCCTTTGGATTCCTTGGTTTACATTTGTGCAGAAACGATTACAGACAAAGCTGACAATGACTGAGGTCCACGTTTGTCAGGATTTTTTTAAAAGTACTTTTGGTGTATTTTCAAATATTTCTATCTCTGAACAAACAAACAAACAAACAGGTGTTACCTCAGTTTCTAATAATTTCTAAGTTTAATAGTATTGGCAACTCAAAAATGGTAGACCTTACAATTTATAAGTTTGCCTTCAGGGTAATTTCCAGTATTATAATGAGCAGTTCTGTAGGTTGGTGCCTGCCTCTCAGCACATTTCCATGAATATATTGTGTAGATAGGCTGTACTTATTTTGGTAGCATTGATACCTTCTTAGGCAATTAGTTGAAGAAAACTGCAAATATTTTCTTATGTAATAGCTGTATAGAGCAATAGCAACAAGTAAGAAGGCACTCATGCTGGGATGAAATGTGAGATTCAGAGGTGACTGAGGATCATGTGAGTGATGGCTGTAATATTTTGTGTAAAGTATATGTGAAAGTGATCTAAGAGTGAGTTACTCAGCACTCTCAAGAATTATGCAGATTCTGCATTTTTCTTATGCCGTGTGCCTAAAAACCTACTTGATATATTTATTGTGGTTTCAAGATTACTCATAGTATATTTATATAATATACTTGCAATGTATATAGATGAATATTAGTACTCTAAGTACTGATTTGAAAACTTGAAGCAAGATGGCATTTTATTTCATAATGTTTCTGTTTTGCTTCTGTTTTATGCAAATACAAATCCTTTTTTTAAGTGATTGTTAAAATTGTATGGCATTACATTTTAATCTACAAATAAACAAAGTTTAAAAATGATGTTTGCATTTCACATTGATTTTCCTTGTATCACCTGATTTCCATGTATCACTTCAATCAGCACTTAGGCATTTCATAATAGTTAATAATCACATTCCCTGTGGAATTAATAGATTGATTAATAGAATTGCCATCACTTTAGAGACAAAGGAAAAATAGAGTAATATGGTTCAATGATGTTCCCATGTAGTCGCATGAGTATTAAAAACAATCTCCTCCCAGGAAACCGTGTGCACAGTTGACGGCTTGCTGGGTCGATATTGTCTCTGAAATGTAACAGACTGTGACTTTTTTAGTGAAATTTTTGGATGTTACATTAGATAAAGCAGAAGAACCTCACCAGTTAGATGCAGTTGAAAGTCTTTTGTTTATAACTGTCCTACCACCATGCCAGTTACATTTTAGAATTAATAATGGATTACAGCAGCAAAATGAGTGCGGGAGTAGGGAGTACATACACCATATCCACTGATTCATTTTGAACAAGTGTTCTTTCTTTCCCTGCCCACAGATAGGTGTTATCACACTGCATCACACACTGTATCACAGAATTTAAAGCATTAATTCCACTAGCAGCTAAACTTTTTAGCTTTTAAAAATACATTTATGAGCATTATGGTTTCTCTTTAAATTTTTAAATATTTCATAAATAGATTTTATATATATATATATATATATATTATACAAGACTAAAAAATTAGGACAGCCTGAGCCCCCGGGTTTGAGACCCGCCTGGGCAACTTGGTGAGACCTCATCTCTACAATAAAATCAAAAATTAGCTGGGTAAGGTAGCGCGCACCTGTAGTTCCAGCTCCTTGGAAGGCTGAGGGGAAGAATCGCCAGAGCCCAGCAGGTCAAGCCTGCAGTGGCTGGGAGCAGCCACCGCACTCAAGTCTGGGTGACAGAGTGAGACTCCAACTAAAAAAAAAAAAAAAAATTAGGACAATTCAGTGTGAAGTAAATTACCCATTCAACATTTTTCCTACCCACCCACTGCCCATCCTTGAAGGCCACCAACCACCATTACCAGTTTCTTACGTATCCTTCTGGAAATGCGCTATGAAAATACAATATATTGCAAAAATGATAACATTCTATATTCTCTCTCCTGCACCTTACTTATTTCAACTTATTTATTTTGGACAGTGTTTTATATATAAAGATTCAGATCTGCTTCATTGTTTCAGAAGTTGAAGTCATATAAATTTTGTTTATTTTTGTATTGAAGCAATATTTTATGTTACCCTAATATTAAAAAAAAAATTGTAGCAAATATTTAACCTGCCAGCCTTGAATGTAACATAGTAGTGTGTATTGCCAAACAGCATCATGCCTCTTTTCTCCCTGTCTTGTCACAAGGGTTCTTTAAAAAAAAAGTTTATGTTGAAGATGTATGAAATGTTGCCTTGATGTAAATAAGGGTAGTGAAATTATTGCTACAATTAAACACATTAACTTATCCATCACCTTCCATAGTTACTTTTCTTTGGTGGAATGTGCACCTAAAATCCACTCTCTTAGCAAATTTTCAGTATACAATTTAATATTAGCTATAGTCCCCATGCTTTACATTCGATCTCTAGACTTGTTTATCCTGCATATCTTTGTGCCTTTTGACCAACTTCTCTTCATTTTCATTTCCTCTATCTCCCTCACCCTGATTCTATTCCCTTGCTTCTATGTATTTGATCGTTTTTTTGTTTTTTTGTTTTAGCTTTGATATGCAAGTGAGGTCATGCAGGTAATGCAGTATTTGCCTTTCTGTATCTGGCTTATTTCACTGAGTATCATGGCCTCCAAGTATATCCAAGTTGTTGCAAAGGGTAGCGTCTCCCTTTTAAAGGTTGAATAATATTTCACTGTGTGTATTTATCCATTCATTTGTTGATGGACAGATGGTTTCCACAGTTTATCTATTGTGCTGCAATTAATGTGGGAGTGCAGATATTTCTATGAAATGCTTATTTCATTGCTTTTTGGTGTATTCTACAGTGTGGTTGCCTGCCTTGTACTAAGAAATAGGTTTTTATTGTTCTAGTCACAGAGTAATATGAAGAATAGAGGAATCCTATTTTTGAGTTGAAAGAGAACTTAAAACCCTTCCTATGATCTAATTTGACATATAAGGAAATTAAGTCAAAGAAGTGAAAGCTAAATTACAAGGTTTTCTTCTTTTTGATTGATTGATTTTTAAGATTTTATTTCTGTTAAGACACAGATACAGAAAAAATTTTTTTTTTTTTTTGAGTTGGAGTCTCACTCTGTCGCCCAGACTGGAGTGCAGTGGCTGCTCCCGGCCACCGCAGCCTCAACCTGCTGGGCTCTGGCGATTCTTCCTCCTCAGCCTTCCAAGTAGCCGGAATTACAGGCATGCGCTACCACGCCCGGCTGATTTTTTGATTTATGTAGAGATGAGGTCTCGCTGCCCAGGTGGGTTTCGAACCCGCAGCTCAGGCAATCCACTCACCTCAGCCTCCCAAAGGTGCGGGATTACAGGCTGAGCCACCGAGCCCAGCCAGAAAAATTTTTTTAATGCAGGCAATCCTTCAGTTGTTCATTCATTCATTCATTGACTTATTTTCCCTTTCTTTCAGCATTTATTAGCTAAAAGTCTACTTTATTCTTAATACTAAACCAAAACACTGTCATATTACCGCTATTCATCATTTTCTCCGTTTTCTCCCCTTTACCAGTGAGACCACTTACCTGCCTTTTCCCAGACAATATAGTATGTAATCGATATGTTAGTTGGAAGTATTTTTCTTTATACTTTAAAATTTGAGGCTATAGGTCTCTGTATTACTTTCCACTACTTCTATAAACTCTGGTCTAATCTTGCACCTAGATGTGACATAGCCAAGAATTATCTATCTTCAAGTGAAAAGAGGCTGGAGAGTGTGAGAGGAGGTATAACATAAGAATAAGAGCATCAGGAAGAAAATGTCCACACTGTCAGATGTTAGAGTTGTGATGAAAGTCCAATGTCTTGATGCAATTGTGGTCTTGAGATGTAACTTCATGAAAGCATATTTACATTTACCTATGTTTGTGTTTATACTCATTTTTAATTCAGAAGTTACTTTTTAAATCAGCTCATCGGATAGGTATGTGATCCCAGAAAGTTCAATATCAAGACATAGTGCTTCTTAACTATAATTAAGTTTTCCATCACCTGCGCCCCTTTTAAAGCCAAATTTCCAACTTGTGAGGATGAGTGTTCTTTAAAAACTTCATAGTTATTCTAAAGTGTATACATGGCTAGAAATTATGAGTACAAAGACAATGAAAAGAATGACAAGTAAAATATTAATCCTGCTATGGTTTGTCACCACCAAAATGTATGTTAAAAAAAAAAATTTTTTTTAAGTTGAGGTCTCACTCTGTCGCCCAGGCTGGAGTGCAGTGGCACACTCACAGCCACCCACTGTCGACCTGCTGGGCTCCCGCGATCCTTCTGCCTCAGCCTTCCAAGTATCCTGAGCTACAGGTCACACTACCACACCCGGCTAATTTTTTGATTTATTGTAGAGATGAGGTCTCACCAAGTTGCCCGGGTGGATCTCGAACCCACGGGCTCAGGCAATCCACTCACCCCAGCCTACCACAGTGCTGGAATTACAGGCTGAGCCACCAAGCCCAGTCAAAAAAAAAAATTTTTTTTTTAAGTCAGATTCTCATTCTGTTGCCCTGGCTGGAGTGCAGTGGCACGCTCACCGCCACCGCTGCCTTGACCTGCTGGGCTTAGATGATCCTTCCGCCTCAGCCTTCCAAGTAGCTGGAACTACAGGCATGCAACATCATGCCTAGCTAATTTTTCTTGATTTATTTTAGAGATAAGGTCTCACCATGTTGCCCAGGCTAATCTCGAACCCCTGTGCTCAGGCAATCCTCTCACCTTGGCCTCCCAAAGTGCTGGGATTGTAGGTGTGAGCCACTGCTCCCGCCTATGTTAAAATTTGATGCCCAGTGTGGTGGTGATAGGAGGTGAGGCCTAGTAGGAGGTATCTGGGTTATGAGGCTGGATCCCTCACTAATGGTTTTGGTGCCTTTCTCAAAGTAGCAAGGTCTCACTCTCCAGAGACTGGATTAGTACTCACTCTTGTAAGACTGGATTAGTTCTCACTGGAGTAGGTTAGTGCTCATGAGATCGAGTTGTTATAAAACGAGGTTCTTCCTCCTGTTTGGTCCCTCTTTACGTATGTCGACTTCCCCTTTGACCTACCACCATGTTTTGACCAGCATGAAAGCCCTCATCAAAAGTTGAGCAGATGCCAGTACCATGTTTCTTGAACTTCCCAGTTTGCAGAACTGTGAACGAAATAAACTCATTTTCTTTATAATTTACCCAGTCTCAGGTATTCTGTTATAGCAACATAAAATGAACTAAGACAAATTCTAATTGTCTTTCTCAAAAAGAAAGAAAATGGAAGTGATGATTAACCATGATAATTGAGGAGGGATTGCTTTGGTGGTGAGAAGATGGAATTAATAATTTAAAAGTTCTTGTCCTAAATTCAATGCCCTTTAGATTGACTGTTGCTTTAGCATACCACAGTCATTTTAAGCATCATCATTAAAACACGGGCACACATATCACCCCCACCATCACCATCACTCAAACCAAAAACACCTGATTTATTTAAGCAGCAAGAAACGTGCATGTGGTGCCTATCTGTGCAATACCATATGTGGTGCCATATAAATAAAAGAAACCCTGCTCTGTAGATAAACGATGTTATCCTAGCTACTACTCTTTCCATTGATTGCCTTTTCAGGGTATATTCTATCGCATAGTAAAGATAAAAGTTCTTTAGTAGAGATTGACATTTATTTTTTTGAGGATAGAATTTTCCAGGGGAAAGACCATTATGTTAGTTGTAAAAATATGTTGCTTTAATGTTCTTTAACATAATGCTATAAAAACAAAACAACAACCAAAAAAAGAGACCATGATACCCCAGCATACCATGACCTAAGAAGAGTAAACCTTAACATTTTCAAACATGTTAGCAATATGGCATTCATCTGATCTGCTCATTAGTGGCATTTACACACGTTATTGACAAGTCCACAGAATTCATACACATCTGTGGCTGCTCTGCAGACGACTTCCCTCTAGAGCACTCACTCTTGTCTCTCATCAGGAATTTGCCTTTCTAAACCTTCATTTTAAAGCTTTGATTTAATTTGAGTAAATATTAAAAGGATCAATATGAGGGCAGTTAAATAAATATCTGATAGAACTGAACCATGAAGACAGCCTGTCTGAACATGGGGGACCTGGATGTCTTTATCTCTGTTAAACAAATGAAATAGAAGTTTAGTCATTCACTCTATACTTTCTTTTCTTTTCTTTTCTTTTTTTTGAGTTGGAGTCTCACTCTGTCGCCCAGACTGGAGTGCAGTGGCCGGTCCCGGCCACCGCAGCCTCGACCTGC